>NW_028246123.1:0-56552 GCF_964263255.1 Lissotriton vulgaris | reverse complement strand
GAAGCAACTGTTTAAATTACATACACTGTGCGGTAGAAATGGCGCAATAAGGGACATAAGTATGCAAATTATGCACTGTCATTTATCGGCTCAATCAATTGAAGTTGTGAATACGGCTGTCCCCAGTGTAGATTGAAGGCAGTTGTTGACACAAAGATCGATGAATGCTATTTTATCTTATTTAACAGAGTCTGAGGACACAGTATAATTGTCTCTGTGCTAAGGAAAGCAAGGCTGAATATAATGCTGTTCTTAATCTAGAAGGAAAGCTGATTTGAAGTTGTGAAGTGAGCTGTCTGCAATGTAGATTGAGGGCAGTTGTTGACACAAAGATTGATGAATGCTATTTTGTGAAAGTTAACATTATCTGAGGATGCAGTATAATTGTGTCTGTCTTAAGGAAAGTAAAGCTCAATACAATGGTGTCTTTAATGTAGAAGGAAAGCTGAATTGAAGTTGTGAACTGAGCTGTCCGTAGTGTAGATTGAAAGCTCTTATGAACAGCTATAGATGAATACTATTTGTGACATTCTTTTACAACATCGGAAGACATAAAATTCATTAGTCTCTACCTTAAATAAGGCAATGCTGAATCCAATGTTTTCTGTAGTAGTGGAGCTCTTGCTATGAAGTTTTAATTTTTACTGACCGCAGAATATACTGAAGGTTGTTGTAAGGACAGATATTGAAGATAATCTTAGTTCTAAATCTGAGTTGAAGTTGTGAACCCTTCTGTCCGCAGTGTAGATTGAAGGCAGTTGTTGACATAAAGGTTGATAAATGCCATTTAGTCACAGATAATAGAATCTCAGGATACAGTATAATTGTGTGTGCCTTAAGAAAAGCAAGGCTAAATGCAATGCTGTCCTTAATGTAGAAGGAAAGCTGAATTCAAGTTGTGAGCTCGGCTGTCCGCAGTGTAGATTGAAGGCAGTTGTTGACACAAAGATCGATACATGCTATTTAGTCACAGATAACAGAATCTGAGGACATAGTATAATTGTTTCTGCCTTAAGGAAAGCAAGGAAGAATATAATGCTGTCCTCAATGTAGAAGCAAAGCTGAATTGAAGTTGTGAACCCAGCTATCCACAGTGTAGATTGAAGGTAGTTGTTGACAGAAAGATCAATGAATGCTATTTTGTCACAGTTAACAGAATGTGATTATACAGTACAAATGTCTCTGCCTTAAGGAAAGCAAAGCTGAATCCAATGCTGTTCTTAATGTAGATGGAAAGTTGAATTCAAGTTGTGAACTCGGCTCTCCACAGTCTAGATCAAAGGTACTAATTGACACAAACATTGATGAATGCTATTTTGTACAGTAAACAGAATGTGATGACGGAGTAAAATTGTCTCTGCCTTAAGTAAAGCAAGGCTGGATTCAATGCTGTCATTAATGTAGAAGGAAAGCTGAATTGAAGTTGTGAACCCTGATGTCTGCAATGTATATTGAAGGTGCTACTCGACAAACATTGATGAATGTTATTTTGTGCAGTTAACAGAATCTGAGGACATAGTACAATTGTCTGTGCCTTAAATAAATTGAGACTAATATGTCGTACTCTGTTTTACCAGTTTGCAGCATTCTTAAATGCACAAAGGCAAGCATTAAGTTTGATACCATGCTTATTTCATCAATAATGAGAAGTTTCATTTTCTTCAAGAGTCTTCACAACAAGCTTCTCCATATATCTTGTGGTATTGTAATTTGTTGTTATGTTCCATAGGTAGTATAAGTAAATGATGTAATGTAGCATTGGTAATGTTAACATTTGGTTATTACAAATATGCAATGAGGAAATGATGCTGAATATGGAACTATTCTACAAGAAATAAGAATTGGAGAAATGACTGAACATGTCAAATAAGTTTTACAGAGACGATTAGTTAGAAATTTGTTTCCAAAAGAAAATATTGTTGCTAAACTTGTAGGTACTTTTAAAATAATTGACAATCCCAGTGAAGAAAAGCAGCAAGTGTGAAAACATCCTACTTCGTTTGGCCGGGGTATAGCTACAATAAAAAGGTTCGATAAAGGTCCTTGACTTTGAATCAGAAAATGAAATTGAACAACAATTGATAACCCCAGCCAAGAAAGGTAGTAAGTGTACAAATTTCCCACTGCCTTCTGCCAGTGCAGTATCTATATGAAAAAGGCTTGATAAAGGGCCTTGACTTTGAATCAGAATATGAAAATGAACAATAATTGATAATCCCAGTCTTGAAAGGCAGTAAGTGTCCAAATTTGCCACTGCTTTCGACTGGGGTAGTAGCTGCAACAATAAGGCTCAATAAAGGGCCACGAGTTTCGATCAGAATATGAAATTGAAAAATAATTGATAACTGAAGACAAAAAAGGTAGCAAGTTGGTGTGTGTGTAGTGTAGATGATGTGTTGATTGATTGGAAGATAAAAAAGGTGAAAAATTGGAAAGGCTGCAGACGCGCAAACTATCCACTGCGTTGTCAGGGAAGTGGACCTTTGGATTTCCAACTCATTATACGGATAGGGCATCAAATTTTGCAGTAGGAGCATAAGAAATGGCTACGACATCGAAGGAAGCAATGTAAGTGTATTAAGTTACTGTTGTGGGCGGTAGCGCTGAAAAATTACATTACCGGGCCCATTTCAGGGATTCTACTTTGAATTAGAATAATACTTGGCAAAGGCTGCAAGAAATTTAGGAGGTAGGTGTGTTTTAGATAGTGGATGCAGAATAAGGTGAAAAGGAAGAAAGGTAGCAGATGCGAAAACAACCCACTGCCTTGTAAAGAAAATGGGTGTTTGGTTTTTCAGTCCATTACAGACTGTGAGTCGGATTCCGTAGTGGGAGCCTGAGAAACGGGTATCTCATCTAAGGAGTTAAGCAAGTGCACAAAGTATACACACTGTGCGGTAGAAAGGACACAAGAAAGGACGCAAGTGTGCAAATTACCCACTGCCATTCTCGAGTAATAGTTACCAAGAAGGCTGAATAAAGGGCCTGCACTTTGAATTTGTATTACAAGAAGGATAATTGATAACCGCAGCCAAGAAAGGTAGCAAGTAGGTGTATGTACGTGTAGATGATGTGTTGATTGAGTGTTAGATAAATAATGTAAAAAATAAGTAAGGCTGCAAGTATGCAAATTACCTACTGTCATTCACGGGTAGTAGTTACCAAGAAGGCTCAATAAAGGGCCTGTACATTGAAATGCAATAACAAACAGAAGATTTGATAACCAAAGACTATACTGGCTCTTTTTTAATATTAGTAGACTTTTGTTAAGCTTTTTTTTAGACATGAACGGCAGGAAGTGCGCAAATTACCCACTGCCATTCACGAGTAATAGTTACCAAGAAGGCTCAATGAAGGGCCTGCACTTTGAATTTGTATTAGAAGAAGAATAATTGATAACCCCAGCCAAGGAAGGCAGCAAGTGTTCAAATTTCCCACTGCCTTCGGCCGTGGTAGTTGATTGAAGAAAAAGGGCTCGATAAGGGACCTGCACTTTGAATAGGAATATGAAATTGAACAACCCTTGTGAAGAAAGCAGTAAGTGTGAAAATGTCCCACTTCTTTCTGGCAGTGCAGTATCTACATGAAAAAGGCTTGATAAAGAGCCTGCATTTGAATACAGATATGAAATAGAAGAATAGTTGATAATCATAGCCAAGAAAGGCAGCAAGTAGGTGTGTGTACGTGTAGATGATGTGTTGATTGAGTGGTAGATGAATAATGTAAAAAATATGAAAGGCTGAAAGTGTCCAAATTACCCACTGCCATTCACGGGTAGTAGTTAGCAAGAAGGTTCAATAAAGGGCCTGTACTTTGAATTACAATAACAAACAGAAGATTTGATAACCATAGACTATACTGGCTCTTTTTTAATATTGTTAGACTTTTAACCTTTTGTTTATACATGAACGACAGGAAGTGCGCAAATTACCCACTGCCTTTCACGAGTTATAGTTACCAAGAAGGCCCAATAAAGGGCCTGCACTTTTAATTTGTATTAGAAGAAGGACAATTGACAACCCCAGCCAACAAAGGCAGCAAGTGTGCAAATTTCCCACTGCTTTCGACCGGGGTAGTAGGTACAACAAAAAGGCTTGATAAAGGGCCACGAGTTTGAATCAGAATATCAAATTCAAGAATAATTGATAACCCCAGCCAAGAAAGGCAGTAAGTGTCCGAATTTACCACTGCCTTAGGCTGGGGTCGTAGGTACAACAAAAAGGCTCAATAAAGGGCCACGAGTTTGAATCAGAATATGAATTTCAAGAATAATTGATAACCCCAGCCAAGAAAGGCAGCAAGTGTGCACATTTTCAACTGCCATCGGACGGGGTAGTTTTTACAACAAAAAAGCTTAATAAATGTCAAATAACTAATGTTGAGGACAGCGATGCTCCTGTTTCTTGTTTTTGATTAGGTTGATATACTGTTTGCATAACACAAAATTTCATCACAATAATTACATAGAAATTTAAGTTTACAAAACTCAAGATCATTATGCGAGTATGGACTGTTTGCTAAATATGGTTTTGCAGCTGTTGATGTGCTTGGTGCAGCAGCAAGTGGTTGTACTGCAATCTCTGTGTTGCAGCTCAAGCAAAGTTGTTGGGGTGGAAGTGGTTTATGTGTTTTGTACTATATTTGATGTGCCAAAGAAGTGTTTTCTGGATTGATCACACCTTGAAAGAGGTTACAGGTTCCTACTGGTTGGTGTGTTTCAGTTAGTATGTGTTTGGTCTTCGCTTGAATCTTTAAGGGACGCATTAGGGATTCCATAATTACAAATACTTTGTACTTAGTGACATCCAATTCTATTTTATGAAGAACGGTTAAATTCTACATCCACCTCTAGGACTAGTGGGAGGGTAGTATTTCAAAGTGTTTGACAGGTTACACTACATGTTTCTATGTAGCTAAAGAAAAGTTAGCTTGGTTATGTATGGGCATCCTCTCACACAAAACTCATCACTCAGCATTCAGGATTGTAAAGGCTTACCATAGGAGTGACTGATGAGTTTACATATGACAGTGATAAAATAGAAAACAAGTATGATTGTTTTACATTAGAGATATGCAGACCTGAAAGACTATGCATGTAAATCCATACAATCTTTTTTGAAGGTATGGAAGAAAGCAGTGAAAGGGTGTTTGGAAGCAATACTGTCCCGCATAAAAAGTGTATAAGTATGTTTTTAATTAACATATGATCACATGCAAGATATCTAATTAGGTATTTGGACACTCGTGCAGTCTAGTCTTGTGTCCAAATTATCTTAAAAAGTAACGTTGACACACACTTTTTTCACCTGATACGATTTGCGCAATCCTTTTTGAGTTGGAGCAGACTTCGTCTAACATTCCTACTTAATTTTTTTTTAAATTGAGTAATATTTTGTTTACCTGTTGAAATATACATTTAAATCTTCCTCTTTGAAGGTGGAGAAGCAACACCGCTCCTCTAAGGCAGATATCTGACAGTAGAATGAATTATATTTTTATACCAGTATTCCATAGTCCTATTCCAAAACATGTGTTTAGACTCAACAAAATTAACACATTTTTTTACATATACAGGCAGTAAAAGGTAAGTATGGTTTACATTTGCTTTTATGAATTGAAGGTGGAGTCATCTGCTGCATTCGAAACATTGGGCCTGTTGAGAAGAATGTGAAAAATATGTTGTAATTAATATTGCATTGTTTAAAGGTGATTAGCTTATTGAAATAAAAACTTTATATGTATTTACATGGTAAACATAGTTCTAGGGTCAGAATGGCCTTTTGAGTCTGTGCAAACCCACTAACTTCCATGTTTTAAGGGGTTTTAACAACTCTTCTCTAATCTTTTGTATTAGTGAAGAATGTTGGAAATGTCTTCCTGACAATGGCAGACATCAACCTTCTTCCTGAGTTGGGAAAAAAGGGTTGGAGGAAAAGTGAATTTGAAATCATTCAGATTTTCGCATGAGCAAATCTACACATGCAAATTTGCTCATGTTAAAATGTAGTTCACAAATATTTTCTAGGAGTACTATTTCTTGTCCTACTTGTATACATTTTTGGGAATTCACAAAAGCTGTGTAGCTGCACTTAATGTGAGGACATATACCATGGGTGCACTTTTGAGACTTTCTTGAATAATTGGGCCCCTAATTTGGTCTGGCATTAACCGTGACCTTTTGCGTTTATTACATCTCTCTCTCACTCTCTTTCTCTTTACCCTCCACTCTTATCCACTCTGCTCTCTCTCCTGTCTCTCTCTCTCTTTCTCTCTCTATCTTTGTATCGGATGGCTTCACTGTGAGTCACAGCATTATGCTGTTTCTCAAGGAGCATATCGGCACACAAAGTAGTTTTGTTCAGTGCCAGCAACTACTGTGGAAGTTTGTGATTTTTAGAACCACAAATATTTTTTGCTTTTGCCAAAGTTTGTTATATCGTTTTGTTTTGGCATCGTGTTTGTAAAACGTTATTGGCATGTAAGCTGCTGGGCCCTTACTAGGGCCCAGCAGCTTACATGCCAATAACGTTTTACGAACACAATGCCAAAACGAGTCACACAATGACAATTTCAGACCTACTGTGTTTGCCAATGCTTGTTGAATTTTGGTTCCTGTAATCTTATTGAAACTAGTTACAGAGATTTTCCATAATGAATATTTTTGGGAAATACTAGCATGGATTAACACGTTATTAAATGATGCTGCAAAAAAATGGAAACTGAAATTTTATAGTAGTTTAGAAAAACATTTTTTTCCTGCTTTCTCTTTTTTATGAACATTTTATTTTGAAAGCAAAGAACTATCAAACTTGTTTTTATGCTTCTGCAATTATTTGCATCAAATCACAGAGCATTCTGGGGGCAGTATACATAGCCTCATAGTGCTAAACTTTGGGAATGTGTGTACGCTTTTATTACTACAAAAACTGTCAGTAGTGCAGTCTGAACTTACAACATTTATTTGGAACAGTCACTCTACCTAATAATAATGACTTTGCATCAATGTTGTACAAGTTTGAAGGTCATTAAAATATGGACAAAAATATTACCTCAGCAGCAGACACTTCTCATTCCTGCTCCATAACGTTTTACTGTAAATGGGCAGCTGAAGAATTTGTGTTGCAGGGCCTGAGACTACTTATTCCAAGGACAAAATAAATGTGAAATCTTGATGGCACTGGCCCCAATAAATATATGATGCTGAACATTGAGAGGTGCAAGAGTTTCTGATAAGCATATGTGGGTCAGGTGTCTTTCAGAGCTGCACGCTTTTGTATACTGGAGCCACTGACAGTTTTACACTCAGAGGTTACAACATTTAAATAGAGTGCGTGCCCGAGTAATAAAGGCATTCAATTAATGAACCATAAATACAAGTTTGAACAGCATTAACATATGGGCAAACATATTACATTAACTGCAGACAGTGCTCTTCTCTGACCCATTATGTGGTACTGCTAACTGTCAGCCATAGGGTTTGTGCTGCTGGGAGTTGGGCCTACTTGTGCCAAGGACACAATACACATGAAAACGTGTTGCCCTTGACCTCAAACAATATGTGCTGTGCGTTGGGCTATAGGAATTCCACATCCCTGACGGTGCATAGTCAGCTTTCCAACATAGTGGACGCAACTCAGAAAAGATCCTTACCATAAAGTTGTCTGTATAAGTTGCTGTAGCTTTTTGGTTGCAGACACCACAATACCTTTCAACAGACTGTAAATGTAAAAAAGATGTGTATTAGCGAAGCATAATAGCAATGCTACCATTGAAAAGTTAGTTGCAAATTATTGTACATGTTGCAAGTGTTTAAAAATGAAAGCAATGGGGCTGTCACAACTATTCAAAAGAATAGTAATTGTTCGTATTAGGATTGCCGTTGAAAACAATCAAAGTTTTCAGAGCAACTGTGTTAGAACCATAGTAGTGGTGAGACAAAATGATATGCAAATAGCAATATCGTTCCGACGGGCACTATGGATTTGTTTGGTATACATTCATAAATGTTATCCTTGAAAACCCTCTTTGGTGTTTACGAGTATTTTAAAGAAGTTGCATCAAGCAAGAAACTGGTCGCAAACGGGCAGATTGTCAGAATCTGCCCCTTTGTGACCGGTATTTTTCCATTGGGATGCATCATTCCAAAGGCAAAAATCGGAATTAAGGAATCTCTAAATTGTGATTCCTTAAATTGTGATTGCATTTAAGGAATCCCAAATTGAGATTCCTTAAATGCAATGCATCAAACTAAAAAAAATAGCGATTCCGCTAATAGGAGTAGCAAATTACCATGAAGTTGAGCTTCATGGTAATTTGCAAAAACATTGAAAAAAGCACTAAAGTGCATTTTTCAAAGTTTCATTTTACACACACATGCCCTTAGGGCATGTGTGTGTGCAAGATGTACCCATATGCAGATTTCAGGGGTGCAACAAGGTGTCCTTTAGACACCCCTGCACCGTTGAAATTGCATTCTCAATTTGCGATTCACTAATAGCTAATCTCAAATTGAGAATGTCTTCCCATTCATTCCTAAGTGTCTCTAGGCCCATAGGAATGAATGAATTTGTGTTTCAGGGGCTGGGACTACTTGTTTCAAGGATAAAATAAATGTGAAATTTTGATGGCACTGGCCCCAATAAATATATGATGCTGAACATTGAGAGGTGCAAGAGTTTCTGATAAGCATACGTGGGTCAGGCGTGTTTCAGAGCTGCACGCTTTTGTATACTGGAGCCACTGACAGTTGTGCACTCAGAGGTTACAACATTTACTTGGAGTGCGTGCCCGAGTAATAAAGGCATTCAATTAATGAACCATAAACACAGGTTTGAACAGCATTAACATATAGGCAAACATATTACGTTAACTGCAGACAGTGCCCTTCTCTGACCCATTATGTGGTACTGCTAACTGGCAGCCAAAGGGTTTGTGCTGCTGGGAGTTGGGCCTACTTGTGCCAAGGACACAATACATATGAAACCGTGTTGCCCTTGACCGCAAACAATATGTCCCGTGCGTAAGGCTATAGGAATTCCACATCCCTGACGGTGCATAGTCAGCTTTCCAACATAGTGGACACAACTCAGAAAAAATCCTTACCTTAAAATTTTCTGTATAAGTTGCTGAAACATTTTGGTTGCAGACACCACAATACTTTTCAATAGACTGTAAATGTAAAAAAGATGTATATTAGGGCATCATACCAGCAATGCTAACCATTGAAAAGTTAGTTTGCAAAATATTGTACATGTTGCAAGTGTTTTAAAATGAAAGCAATGGGGCTGTCACAACTATTCAAAAGAATAGAAATTGTTTGTATTAGGATTGAGGTTGAAAACCAATCATAGGTTTCAGAGCAACCGTGTTAGGACCATAGTAGTGGTGATACAAAATGATATGCAAATAGCAATATCCTTCCGACGGGCACTATAGATTTGTTTGGTAGACGTTCATAAATGTTATCCTTAAAAACCCTCTTTGGTGTTTACGAGTATTTTAAAGAAGTTGCGTCAAGCAAAAAACCGGTCCCAAACGTGCAGATTCTCAGAATATGCCCCTTTGTGACCGGTATGTTTGCATTTTGGATGGATCATCCCAAATGCAAAAATCGCAATTAAGGAATCTCCAAATTGAGATTCCTTAAATTGCGATTGCATTTAATGAATCCCAAATTGAGATTCCTTAAATGCAATGCTTCAAACTAAAAAGAAAAGCGATTTCGCTAATAGGAGTAGCAAATTACCATGAAGTTGAACTTCATGGTAATTTGCAAAAACATTGAAAAATGCACTAAAGTGCATTTTTCAAAGTTCCACTTTTACACACACACATGCCATTAGGGCATGTGTGTGTGCAAGATGTACCCATAAGTAGATTTCAGTGGTGCAACAGGTTGTGCTTTGGACACCCCTGCACCCTTGAAATTGCATTCTCAATTTGAGATTCTCTAATTGCTAATCGCAAATTGAGAATGTCTTCCCATTCATTCCAAAGTGCCTCTAGGCCCATAGGAATCAATGGGGAGGAATTCCTTAATTGCGATTTGCAATTTGCGAGTCGCAATTAAGGAATTTTAAGAAATCACTATTTTTTAAGCGAGTTTTTCATGCATGGCATTTTGCTATTCCTTATTAGCGAATCCTTATTTTTCGCTAATAAGGAATCTTAAAATGGATGCTTGATGCATCTGGGGGTAAGCTATTAAGATGAGTAACTGCCATTAGTCATACTCAGGACGGTTCAATTGCTGTTGGAAAACCTTTTAGAGAGATACGAATGGTTATGTTAAATATTTTGATTTTTTTTATTTCATAAAGAGAAATTATATTGGCAATTTTATATTTCTGAAATATAATAAATAATAAAGAGATAGGGAACATTTTTTGTAGGGAAAAGTTACCTTCAATATAATAAAAACTCTTGATAGGTCTGAATTTTGTTACTCCGGGATTCATGAACGATTTTCTTTGTTAAAGGTTTGGAAATCTATAGAAAATATTATACAAATATGATTTTTAGTATGGAGAGTTTACATTTTACGGTACAGATGTCTACTTTAAATACATTACAAAAATATTTTTAAAAAGCCTTTAAATTATTTGCTAAAAAAATTTAGACAGATTAAACTATTAAAAGCAGTCATATTTTTGAACAATAACTTTGAAAACAGACTAATGAATGTTGAAAAACTTGCACTTACCAGAAGTATCCAATGACAGCCAGTATTTCTCAGACTAAAAAGAATGTCCATTTTCTTAAAACGTACCTATAGAGTTAAAATGCAATAATGAATAGATTTACATTACAACCCAATTACCACCCACAGCTCGTGCAGGGCGTTACGCCGGGCGGTGACGTCAGGCACAGGAGGGGCAGGGTGGTGGGGTTGTAAAATGCGGGATATGGATGATGTCAGGTAAGTACCAATAAAATAAAAATAAAAAAATGTTGTTGCCCGCACTGCATCACATTTGGCGATGTAGCGCGGGTAACGAAATTCCCCACCCTGCCCCTCCTCTGCCTGACGTCACCGCCCCGCGTAACGCCCTGTACGAGCCGTGGCTGCTGATGTCACAGCCCGGCGTAACACCCTGCAAGAGCCGTGGCTGGCAATTATATTTGTTTAGACTTACAAGTATTCAAAAACGTGAATATGAATGGAATATGTATTCAAAATAAAGAAACTTCTGTTGAAAAACTTTTAAAAACATCTTACATTTGTCATAGTGTTCTAAACGTTACTCGATTCTACTCATAAACATTAATTGAAATAGAGGTCTAGGAGGGGCATATGATGCAGCAATAACTATTACAACCATGTAGGCATCATTAAAAAGAATAAAAGCTTGGGAGTGTCACGTGACGCAGTAATAAATATTAAAACTAATGGGAGGATTAGGAGGGAGCAAATACGATGAACCAGAAAGCATATATTCCAGAAAAATAAAGCAAAACAGAGCTGGGAGGGCCACGTGTCAGATTAAAAAAAATAATAGTATTATGAACACACAATGTATAAGAATACAGGCTAAAGCATGTGACAGGTAAAAAATATGAAACCAAAATTTATGTACGCAGAATTTATAAAAATAAAAGTCTGGAGGACTTCTGACACAGAAAGAAACATTTATACTATGTACATACAATTTAAAAGCATTGAGGGGTAGGAGGGGCATGTGATGCAGAAAAGAACACCATCATGAACATACATTAAAAAGAACACATTGTAAAGCACGTGACACACTTCAAAAATACAATACAGAAATTCATGGTTGCTCAATTTGTAAAAAAAGACGCAGGAGTGCTCCGTAAGACAGAAGGAAATATTAGGATCAACAAAGGAAGATCAATAAGAATGGAGGCCTGGGACCAGGGCAGGACTGGGAACCAAAACCGGCCCTGGCAAAGTGCTCGGCTGCCCCCCCACCCCCTCCCCCGGGAGGGGTGGGGGATGGGGGATGGGATTGCCCAGTCCCCGCAACATCCAGTTCAGGCCTGCCTGGGACTGCCTCATGACGCAGAAAAAAAAATATCATCATTAGCTCACAATTAATAACGATAGAGGCCCAAGGACGTGGCCTAGTACAGAAATACGACACAGAAATGCATGCACGCATAATTTATAAAGTTAGAGGTGTATAGGATCTTGTGACGCAGAAAGAAACTTTTATACTATGTGCATACAATTTAAAACCATTGAGGGGTAGGAGAGCCATATGATGGAGAACAAAATAGTATCATGCATATACAATTTACAGCAGAGGTTGATGTTGTGACGGCTTCTCTTACCTTTGCTTCTGTCGTCTTTTGTCGTGTATTCAAAGGCTGCGGCTTCACTTGGGCTGGGGTGTTTTGGGTGCGGGCGCCGCCGCCTCCGTGCCTATGGTATTGTGCCTGGGTGGCAGCAGTAGTGACACCACGTCGAGTGTCAGGAGTCCTCCTCCGCTCGAGCAATGAGTTTGTAGTAAAATCGATGACGGCACTCTGCACAGAAAGGCAAAAGAGAGCGTGCTCACATCAGTGCCCGGATTATATGGGAACCGCGAGGGCAGAGCAAACCAAGCCCAGGGCCATCATTGGTAGCATTTTTGCGGTCTATAAGAATGATGGAAAAACCAGAAACCGGTCCTGGGAAGCTTGATTCCGGTCCAGGGAAGACATGGCTTGGCAGTTCGGGCTGGACTGTTCCCATGAGGCACAGGGTCAGACTGATTTGCATATGGCCAATGTATGAACTGGGGTGGCGGAGTGAGCTAAAGAACGGTGATGGATTAAACCCAGATCAGTTGACTGGGGGTGAGTGTTTGTATTGTCAACGCTCCGTCCATCATCACCTTTGGTTTTTCTTTGTTCGCCCTAAGTTGGCAGGGTATGCTCAGACGTGAGTCCCTTGCTCACTTTGCCACTGGAGTCAAGCAAAACTGGCTGAAGACGGCTGTAATGCCAGAAACTGGTCCTGGGAAGCTTGGTTCCGGTCCAGGGAAGACATGGCTTGGCAGTTCAGGCTGGACTGTTACCATGAGGCACAGGGTCAGACTGATTTGCTTATGGCCAATGTCTGAACTGGGGTGGCGGAGTGAGCTAAAGAACGGTGATGGATTAAACCCAGATCAGGTGACTGGGGGTGAGTGTTTGTATTGTCAACGCTCCGTCCATCATCACCTCTGGTTTTTCTTTATAAGAATGAGGGCCTTGGGGGAAATCCCATTGGCTAATGTATTGATTTCCAGGCTTAGTGATAGTAAGCATGCTAGGTGGTGGCCTGTGGGGAGTGTGGGCGGGCGTGCACCGCGCATGTGCAAGTGTGAGTGTGTGCACCAACAATTAACAACAGAGAGAGATGGGGGCGATAATATCATGTGCGCAGAGGCAGGCCCAGAATCGGATCTCCAATGAGTGACCACTTCTAATCATTCTCCTTAGCGCGCTCTGAGCTCTGATTTATCACTGAGACTGTGATCACAATATACTTTGTACTTCTAATCATACTCAGCGTGTACCTGTGCATACAGTACGAATATGGGTTGATGTTACGCGTCGCAATGAAAGCTTCCGTGTGACGTCATGGACGGCGTTCTGTATGCGAAAGGCGCCAAAGTTTCTACATGGTTAAAAACATATATTGATGTATTTAATGTACAAACTAAGGGAAGATATTATTTGGGATAACTATGAACACATTTTTACAGTTTTAACAATCATATATTACTTTTAAAAACAATTACACAAATCAAGGTAGAACATCATGCGTACTGGTATCGAAAGAGCTGCGTAAGCGCATCATAGGCGTACGCAAAGCCATGTGACTTTAAAAGGAGAGATTTGATTGGTTCATAACTTTTCCTATTGCAACTGTTAAAAGTTTTGTCCCATTCTAATCATTCGACTTTGACTTTCTAAGAAGAAGCATTTCTTCTGAGAATGTTCTCAAATAGAAGGAAGATCATCATAATAGGAGCAATGGACTCATTTTCCAGCAGTTCTTCAGAGGGAGGTTTCATTCCTGAAGAACCTCCAAAGAAGAGGAAAGAAGCTCTAATTTGGAACTTTTTTACTTTTCCAGAAGGGCAAAAAAAGGTTAATGCTCCAAAAGTAACCTGCAAAATTTGCCAAACAACTCTTTCAAGGGGTGATCCATCTAAAAAATACTCATTTGGCACAGCAAATATGGTTCAACACGTGAAGAATTTGCACCCCAATAACTTTGCTCGAGCTGCAACACGGATGTTGCAGGAGAACCCACCTGCTTCTGTACCAAGAACATCAACTACTGCAGCAGAATTTTCAGCGAGCAGTCCACATCTACAAATTGATCGTGATTTTGCTGACGTTAAAATTGTATGCATTCATTGCGATAAACTTTTGTTTTATAGGGAACAGTCTATTGATCTGATAAAACGCAGGATGCAGGAGCATCGCTGTCCTCGACATTATTATTATTTTTTTTTATTCTTTTGTTCCTGTTGGATACTTTTTGCGTTCCAGTTCCATTTTTTTGTTTATAAAAAAACTTATTGACTAAACACAAAAAAAATTGAAAACTAAAAGCAGAAAAAAACAGTTCTTTTTAGAACTACCTTCACTGGTCAAAGAAAGAACTATATTTCTTTGTTAGTGTGTATACGTTTGTCAGAATGAATGTGTAGTTCATAAATGAATGAATTAATATATTACTAGTATATGAGAATGTGAAAGTGCAGAACTATAAAATGCTACAGTATTCTTCTATAAGGTGTTTACCTATAGTATACTGTAGTATGTCCGAAGCACTAGAATGTAACATATGTACATAATGGAAAGGGGCGACCATTCGGTCCCCCCGAACGTATGGTGGAGTACCACGATCCCCCCGGGAAGCCATCTTGGGCGGGAGGCAAGTCTCGGCTGGTATGCCCGAAGCGGCGTAGCCGGGGCGCGCCTTTTCCCGCCCTGGAGTGGGTTGTCCCAGACACTGACGCGGCCGGCCACGCCGTCGGAGGCGGGCGGGGGCGGGTTTACGCCCGCCCGAAGACGGATAAAAGGAGCAACAAGCCAAGAAAGCATCCTCTTGTTCCTGTGCTCTGAAGCTGCACCTCCCCGCTGCACGTGAGCCCGAGACGGAACGAAGAGCCAATTTTGAGCGTTGTAATCTTTCCTTTTGTTTTGCAGATATCTTCGTTGAGAATGCCAGGCAAGAAGGTCGGAAAGCGGGTCGGTACCGATCAGATGCTCCGCATGCTCATAAAGGAGGTAGCCGATTTGAAGAAGCAGATGGCGGCTAAGAACGTGGAGGGAGGACCGAAGCGAGTCATCGGACCAGCTTTGCCAGGAGTAGTCCCTGGTGGGAGAGGCAAAAGGTCCAAAAGGGGGGCACTTGGGGGGTAAACCCCGGTTCCTGATACTCCACTTGAGGAGCCAATCCCGGTTCCGAAGGAGGGGCATCCGATCCCCGTGGTGGTCACCCCCGTGACCGGGGAAGATATGCCTCCCGAGTTAGCGGCGCAATTAGCAGCGTGGTTGGGAAAAGATAGTGAGGGCACCACGGCTGACGACGCCCGGGCAGTAATGAGACAACTGCGGGAATCTAGAGAGGCTGCGAAGGCATCTTCTGTTACCCCGCCAGTGCCGGCGGCGAAAAATGCAACAGGCCCAAGTTCGGCGGCAAATGAAGCATCTGGTCCAGGTAAGCGGCCATTGCCGATCGCGGGGGAGGGGTCTGTACCTTCGAGAAGGGAGAAGGTGGCTCAGCATGTTCCACTGGAAATTAAGGAAAAGATTTGGGCGAATAAGTATGTTAACATTTTTTCTTTGCTTACCGACCATTACGAGATGGAGCATGTTAAGAGCCAAAAGGAGCTCATGCATCCGAGTGTTTGGCGCGCAAAAATGGCCGCCTTTAAGGTTGATGAAAACATAGGTACTTGGGGCAGAGCGTGGGGCATTTTTACCTCCATCATGGGCGAGCGCAGGCCCGAGTTGCTGACCGAGTTGCCTATTTATCAGTCACGTATCATGGAGTATTCCGTATCGTACGGGGGCAATCAGTGGTTCTGTTATGACAATATATTTAGGAAAGCTAAGGAGCACGACCCAGATCTGACGTGGGATTGTTTCGACTCCGTTTCATGGCAAAAAATGGAGAGTTCAGGAATGTTAAAAGTGCCATTGTCAGGGAGTAACGGGGGTGAGTTTACCCGCCAATCCTCTGGGACACCCTTTCGGACGGGTGCAGGTAATGAACACCACTCGAAGTCGAGTGGCAACGCAGGTAAAAGGGGGATTTGTTGGAATTTTAACAGGGGAAAATGTACGAGGCCCCAGGGGTCATGCAAGTTCAGGCATGAATGTGGGGGGTGTGGGCAGCCATCCCATCCTGAGTCCATGTGCAGAGCCAAAACGGGTGATAACGGTGGTAGGGGAAGCGCCAAACAGGTCTGAAATAGTCAGAGGGGTGCCTTTACCTACTCCGATTGATACCATGGCAATGATTCCTTGGCTCAACGAATACCCGGATCATGCTTCCGCTGGGGTGTTGCGAAACGGGTTTTCATATGGTTTCCGCATCCCAGTGGGGGATTTTCAGGGTGTAGCAAACTGTAAGAATCAACTGTCGGTCTTGCAGCATACAGCGGTGGTACAGGCAAAGATTGGGAAAGAGGTGACTCGAGGGCAGGTTGCCGGTCCATTCGATTTACCACCGGTTGATAACTTTGTTTGTTCCCCCTTAGGGGTGGTCCCCAAGAAGGACCCGGGTGAGTTTAGGCTAATACATAATTTGTCAGCCCCACGAGGTCTTTCCGTGAATGATGCGATAGACCCGGAGGTGTGTTCGGTGCGGTACGCATCTTTCGATGAGGCCGTCGCCATGTTGAATCGCCTGGGGCCCGGGGCGCTGATGGCAAAATCAGACATCGAGTCAGCGTTCCGGTTGCTCCCGGTGCACCCAGACGATCAGTGTCTCCTTGGTTTCATGTTTCAGGGTCGCTATTACATGGATAGATGTATGCCAATGGGGTGCTCGATATCCTGTGCCTATTTTGAAAAGTTCCGTTGTTTTCTGCAATGGGTATTCACAAGGAAGACGGGTTTTCAGCATGTTATGCATTATCTCGATGACTTTCTGTTTTTGGGGGCAGCCGGGGATCCTGAGTGTGGACAGGCTTTACATGAATTTTGTGTCTTAATGAATCAATTTGGTGTGCCATTGGCGCCAGGTAAGACTGTGGGTCCCTCGACTTTGCTCGAGTTTCTGGGGATCGAGCTCGACTCGGAAGAAGGTTGTTTTAGATTACCCAAGGAAAAAGTGTTAAAATTCAGGATATCCCTTGAAACATGTATTTGTGCAACGAAAGTAAACCTGCATCAATTGCAACAGGTGGTGGGTCAGTTGAATTTTGCCCTGAGAGTGATGCCAATGGCACGCCCCTTTTCCCGCTCGATTGCACAAGCCATGGTCGGCCTGAAAGAAGGACATCACCGCACGAGGCTCTCGGCAGAGGTTCGCCAGGACATGCGCATTTGGTTGGCATTCTTGGCGGATTTCAATGGTCGAATTGTCTGGAACAAACCGGCGGTGTCCTCCGAGGAGCTGGGGCTTTGGACAGATTCGGCGGGGAGTATAGGTTTTGGTGCCATATTTGGTACACAATGGTCGGCTCAGAAATGGCCGTTATGGTGGCACGAGTGCGGCCTGACGAGTAACATTGCTTTCCTTGAACTCTTCCCTATTTTGGTGGCCTTGAGGACATGGCCGGAGGGGTTTCGGGATCAGTCTGTGGTGTTCTGGTCTGATAACATGACTGTGGTTGAGTGTATCAATAGTCAGGCAGCACGTTGCAAATGGATTCTGAGACTGCTCAAAGAAATTGTGTTATTGTGTATGCATTTGAATGTGCTCTTTAGGGCAAGACATGTCCCGGGGGTACTGAACAAAGCGGCTGATGCGCTTTCTCGTTTCCGTATGCAGGCCTTCTGGGGTTTTCTGCCCACAGCGGACCTGGTGGCAGCACCCTTTCCCGAAGCTCTCTGGTCTCTCGGTGCCCCAAACTACAAAACCTCGTGGGAGAGAGTTTAGCACCCAGGACAAGGAAGGCGTATGAAGGGGCGTTCCGTTCCTATTTGTCCTTTTTGGGTTCTGCTGGGGGGAAGCTTTGGGGACAGGAAGAGCTTGTCGTAAGATTTCTGCTGTCTTTACATCAGGCAGGCAAATCAGTAGCTACGGCTCAGAGGCATCGGGCCGCCATTTCCTTTATGGCAAGGGCTCATGGGATCCAGGACCCGACAGCGTCTTTTGTGGTGCAGAAAGCGCTACGTGGGTGGCAACGCCTTGAGGGTCGCAGAATAGATGAGAGGCACCCGATAGGTCTGGATAGGTTGACCCTGTTATTGTCCGTACTCCCGGCAACGTGTTCATCCCAGTACGAAGCAGGGTTATTCCGAGCTGCATTTGCGCTAGCATTCCATGGGGCTATGCGGGTAAGCGAATTAGTGGCGAAGAACAAGCAGGATACGATGGGGGGACTGTGCCGGGAGCACATTCAGGTCAGGGAGGAGACGATGACGGTCTCGTTTGTTAGGTCCAAAACCGATCAGGGTGCAATTGGGGACTGCATAATCATTCAGAGGATCCCCGGGTCTTCCATGTGCCCTGTGGTTTGCGTAGAGGAATATTTAGCGCAGAGGGTGGCATCATGGGGGGGACCTTGTTGAGACACGCTGACGCCACCCCACTGATGAGGTTTCAGTTCCAGCGGGTGCTTGCGATGTCGATTTCGGCCGCGGGCTTGAACCCCGGCGAGTTCGGGACCCATTCCTTTCGGATAGGGGCTGCTACTGAGGCTACAGCCAGGGGTCTGAATGTAGAAGAAGTAAAACGTTTGGGGCGTTGGTCCTCGAACTGTTATAAAAGGTATGTGCGGTTGCACATGTTGTGAAGCTGTAATAATGTACTCACGCTTCTTGTTTTGTTTGGTTTTCAGTTGCGCAAGCTTACGAGGCGGGGCAGACTGTGCAGTTGACCCGACACCTGGGGAACAGCGGTCAGACATCACCGGCTGCGGGAAAGGAGGTGTGGGTCGTGGGCCACTCATACGTGAGGCGTGCCGCGGACGTATTCAAAGCAGGTGACATGATTCACGTGGCTGGGGAATACGGGTACAGGGTGTCCTTCTACGGAAGGGGCGGGCTCTGTATTGACCAGTTTCAATCCTTTTTCGAGGGTTTGTTAGGGCGGACAAGGTCACCGCCGTCTATAATCATAGTCCATCTTGGGGGCAACGATTTGGTGGTCACTGGTAGACGACTTCTTCTTGAGGCAATGCTTTCCACAGTAAGTTGTTTGGCGAGAAGAGTTCCAGGGTGCACAATTGCATGGTCCCATATGATCCCACGGAAAGTGTGGCGGGGGGCTATCTCGGTTTCTGCTCTGAATCATTCAGTAAAGAAAATAAATAACAAGTTGAGTAGATTGTTTCGTTCAAATACACTGCATTCTGTTTCACATGGTTGTATCAAAGGGGACAGTATGTATTTGGGGGATGGGGTTCATTTGTCCCGGGTGGGGAATGAGTTACTCATAGGAGACCTCATAGCTTGGCTAAAGAGTTTAAAAGATGACCTTTAGGCAGGAGTGGTTGTGGGGGGTCCGGATAGCCGGTCAACTATCCGGCCTGTGGCGGTAAGGTCATGATCGGTGAGCAGTAATTGGAAGATCCCTATGGGGGGGAGCGCTCGGGGGAGGTGGCCATTGGCCCCTCAACGGGGAGGCGGTCCCTTCTAAGGATAGGCCGCCGGAAGGAAAGGAAAGGTGGTCAAGGCCCCTTCCTGGATAGGAGGGGCTACGGGCCCTCCTGGGGAATTTCCCGGGACCAGGACATCTGCGACGGCAGATGGGGTAAGTTGTGTGGGGTTCTGGAGGGGGTTTACGCTACCTTTTAGACACCTCACACGAGTCCTCGGACGACCGTTAAATGGCGTAGAGTTCATTGGGGCCCCCGTCAAGTCCAAGGGAAATTGGTAGATGCACTTGAGGTACGCCTCTGTGCGGTCGCTCCCCTCACAAGTGAGGAGTGGATTTATGGTTTAGGGATCTGACACCGGTTACGACCTTGCCGTTGGCCCTTAACGTTAGCATGTACAATTTCAAGTCAAATGTTTTGTAGGATGTTAGTTCGGCTAGGAGAACCTTTGTACTAGAGATCTGTTAAGGTTAGCCAAACATCGTAATGTGGAAATGAAATTGTACATGATATGAAACTGTTATTTTAATGTTTTGATTTTGTTTCATATTTTAATAAATACGGCCGGGAGGGTCACTCCCTCCCGCCTTCCAAAAGTTCAGAACCGTTTCCGGTTTCCCATCCTTGGGGATTGTGTTGAGAGGGGGTGGCGGGTATCTCAGCCATATGGAAAGGGGCGACCATTCGGTCCCCCCGAACGTATGGTGGAGTACCACGATCCCCCCGGGAAGCCATCTTGGGCGGGAGGCAAGTCTCGGCTGGTATGCCCGAAGCGGCGTAGCCGGGGCGCGCCTTTTCCCGCCCTGGAGTGGGTTGTCCCAGACACTGACGCGGCCGGCCACGCCCTCGGAGGCGGGCGGGGGCGGGTTTACGCCCGCCCGAAGACGGATAAAAGGAGCAACAAGCCAAGAAAGCATCCTCTTGTTCCTGTGCTCTGAAGCTGCACCTCCCCGCTGCACGTGAGCCCGAGACAGAACGAAGAGCCAATTTTGACCCACCCACCAGCCCCTTGAGGACAGCTAGTTGTTTTGAATAAAGTTTTGATGTGGTAACTCTATTTCTTGCAGGTTGTGATGATTGTCGTGATATTTTGAGTATGCAATAAAGAATGGTTATTTTCAGTATGTTTTTTCAAATAAAGTAATTTTGCACTAGTGTTGATCAGTAATCATGCTCGTAATAGTTATGGTTGTTTTGTAAATTAGTAAGTTAGGTAAATTGTCGTATTTATTTTGGTCGGGCGGTAAGGTCATGATCGGTGAGCAGTAATTGGAAGATCCCTATGGGGGGGCGTCACCCATTACGGATGGGAGCGCTCGGGGGAGGTGGCCATTGGCCCCTCAACGGGGAGGCGGTCCCTTCTAAGGATAGGCTGCCGGAAGGAAAGGAAAGGTGGTCAAGGCCCCTTCCTGGATAGGAGGGGCTACGGGCCCTCCTGGGGAATTTCCCGGGACCAGGACATCTGCGACGGCAGATGGGGTAAGTTGTGTGGGGTTCGGGAGGGGGGTTTACGCTACCTTTTAGACACCACACACGAGTCCTCGGACGACCGTTAAATGGCGTCGAGTTCATTGGGGCCCCCGTCAAGTCCAAGGGAAATTGGTAGATGCACTTGAGGTACGCCTCTGTGCGGTCGCTCCCCTCACAAGTGAGGAGTGGATTTATGGTTTAGGGATCTGACACCGGTTACGACCTTGCCGTTGGCCCTTAACGTTAGCATGTACAATTTCAAGTCAAATGTTTTGTAGGATGTTAGTTCGGCTAGGAGAACCTTTGTATTAGAGATCTGTTAAGGTTAGCCAAACATCGTAATGTGGAAATGAAATTGTACATGATATGAAACTGTTATTTTAATGTTTTGATTTTGTTTCATATTTTAATAAATACGGCCGGGAGGGTCACTCCCTCCCGCCTTCCAAAAGTTCAGAACCGTTTCCGGTTTCCCATCCTTGGGGATTGTGTTGAGAGGGGGTGGCGGGTATCTCAGCCATAATATGTTACACGTCTATGCTTTAATTTGCGCTGCTGGTAAAACTGCCTGGGTGAATTTGTATGTGTTAGGGGCAGATTTACAATCCCTTTGTGCCTCTTATACACAGCCGTTGCATCACTTTTGTGACACAGCGGTGGTGCAAAAGATGAACCATTGTGTGAGCTATTAAGAATGTGACACATCGGGAGGGTGCAATACATTGTAAAGCCCTGCGCCAGAAGGAGGCTTTTCTGTGTAGGAGGGGGGTGCAGCAATGCCTCCTAAAAGTGACTGAGTGAAATGTATAACATTTCATTCAGTCACTTTTGAGCTTATGCGGCATCAAAACCTCACACATGCGTGAAGCAGGTGTAAGGATTCATACAGCATTGTGAGCATAGGGCCCCAAGAGCATTGCTGGAGTTGTGGTATGCTTGCAAACGAAGTCAAGCAATAATTAATCCCAAAAATATTTTGCAATTTAGTTTTGTTATTATTTTATAATAAGAATATGACATATAATCTCAAAAATAAACTAAATATAAATATTTACACTAAAAATATAGGAAATTAGTATAAAAAGAAAGACAAAATAATTAATACATTTGTAAATTATTATTTACAAAACCTTGCAAATTAATTGAAAAAACGATAGGTTTCACACACACCTTGTTGAGCTATTTGGCCCTCAAGGACCCTCAGTACTGAAAGAGAATTAATTCCCCAACTTAAAACGCACCACAGGGTGCGTTTGCACAATGGTAAAGTAAGGGGGTGTAGCCTGAGGTAATATGTCTGCAAACACACTCTGTGGCGTGTTTTAAGTTATTGAATTAATTCCTCCTCAATCATGTGGGTCCATGGGGGCCAACTAGCCCAACAGGTACCTCCAGTATGCGCCAGGAAGCTGCATTGCAGAGAAATGTCCTGGGGCCATGCCCCTTTTTACAATACTCTGCTACGCAGCGCCATGGCGCACTGGAGGTATGGGGTAGGCTAGTTGGCCCCCAGGGACCCTCAGTATTGACAAGGAATTAATTCCTGAACTTAAACTGTGGCACAGGGCGTGTTTGCACGCATGTGAACTCAGGCCCCGCCCCCTCCCTTTACCACTGTGCGAACACGCCCCGTGGAGTGTTTTAAGTTGGGGGATTAACTCCCCTTGAATACTGACGGTCCCTGGGGTGCGAGTAGCCCACCAGCTACCTCCAGTAAGCGCCACAGAGCTGCATTGCAGAGAGGTGTAAAAAGGGGCGTGGCCTCAGAGCACCGTCTCTGCAAGGCAGCTCCCTGGCACATACTAGATGTACCTGGTGGGCTAATTGGCCCCCAGAGACCCCCAGTATTCAAGGGGAATTTGTTCGCCCTCTGCAAATGCACCTGGGGGCGCATTTGCGGAGTGTCGCAATAAGGGGGCATGGTCTCTGGCCCGATCGCGTTTTTTTCTGTGATGTCATTTGAGATGTCATTAGTGATGTCACTGACCATGTTATGAATGATGTAATATGTTACATCATCACCAGTGGATTGCGGGCGTGAGAGTTACAGTTAGTACAACTAACTATAACAAAGGAATTTCAATGGTTTTGTATGAGTGAAATGTCTATCTCACTATAACACCCCTAAAACCAATAGTTTTTTCAGTGAATTTCTAAGGTTTTTTTTAAATGATAATTGCTTTTTTATTTGTTTTCTATTTTTTTTTTTTACTTTTTTTTTTGTCCTCACCTCACCTTAGATCAGGGCAGGTTTAGAAAGCCGTCGGTGGGCTACCTGGCGCCCCTCGACTCACTGCATAGGTCTATACCCCTTGGGCTACCTCTTGTGGCTGAGGTCAGGTGTAATCATTGGACCAGGTAACCAACACCATTTATCAAATGTAGCTGTCTGCCCCAGTTCAGAAGGGGGGACCATATGTTGACCTGTCTCCCTAACTGATCTCCCCGATCCCTTTGGGCGATGTTAAATATAGCTTTTATCCAGCTTTCTCTATTGGGGGAATCGGGTCTTTCCATCTTAGGCAGATTTCTCTCCTTGCTATGATTATCAGATACAGTAGTAAGCCTTTATCCAACTGAGAGTGCACCTCGTCGGCAGAGTCGTTCTTGCCAAATATGACCAGGTTAGTGTCCATTTCTAGATCTATGCTAAAAATTGCAGCCAATATTTTCCTCACATTTTCCAAAATAAAATTAATCCTAGACAGTCAAAAAACATATGTAGATTGTCAGCCTTCTCGATGTTGCATCTGGGTATTTGGGAGTAGGAATTGGGGCAAGCTTTGCAATTTTGGCCGGTGTAAAATAAAGCCTATTTAACACAAAAAAGTGGTTCCTTTTTAGACTTGCTGGTTTTATATAATTATACAGCATTTTAAAGGACGATTACAACCTTTCCTCTACCGGGCAAACCTGAGGGAGGGAATTCCACACAGCGCATTGCGGCGGGGTCACTCTATTCTCCACCTCGAGCAGCTTTGCATACCAATAAGCTATTTCTTTTTTCTTTGGATGCAGATCTAAAAAAAGCTGTTCAAGCTCCCAGTCTCCTTTGATCTCACCCTCTTCCGCTTCATACCATGATCTCAGTTGTATATATTTAAATCTTGAGAGTGTGGGACCAATCTTGGCCGAAAGGTATTTCCAAGGAAGTAAACCGTCCAAATCTACCAATCCCGACCATGTCTGCAGTCCCTCCCTCCTTAATGGAGCCGCTAAGCTGTCCTTCAAGCACTCTGGGGTCCCGGGAGAGTCCCATATTGGGGCTAACTTAGAGAAGTATCCTAGCCCCTATACTTGCCTCAGTCTATACCATGTTGACAAGGCAGCTTTCAAGACCTTCAGGCGTACTTGTTTAAAGAATCTGGGTGCCCCAAATTTAAACAGGAATCCACCTTGCCCGTTGTCTCCCTCTGCAATGGTAATTTCCCTCAAAAGACTACCCCAGTTAGATTCGGCCAGTGTTGTAAGCAACATCCTAATGTTTTTAAACTGAAATGCCATTAAATACCAGTTAATATCTGGTAAAGCCAAACTGCCTTTTAGTAGCTTCCTTCTCAGTTTTCTCATGACAGTCTTGTGCTTTTTTGTCCCCATATGAAACTTCTAATCTTCCCCTGGATTTTGTTAATAGCTTTGTATGGAAAAGTGAGGGGGATGGTATTAAACAAGTAAGTCAATTTGGGGAGGATCGTCATCTTTACCAGATTGACCCGGCCATAAATAGACAGAGGGAGGTTTTTCCATCTTGCAAAGAGGAATTCTATATCTTTTTCAACCTTAGCCAGGTTTAGCGTGGAGATTTTCTTTAGATCTTTTACAATTTTGATCCCCAAATACCTAAACTCCCCACTTTCTGGACCACCCCTGTACACTGTGTTCCAAAACATGATCCCTGTTTTAGCCCAGTTAGAAAGGAAACCCGACAGTGTCCCAAACTCTCGCAGCAATGTCTCAATCCTAGGAATGGCTATATTAGGATAGATTGTATATATAATGACATCATCTGCGTAGAGAGCTATTTTACACAGGTACTCTTGTAATTTAAATGGACTGATGGTATTGTCCAGCCTGATCATTTGCACCAGGTGTTCAATGTAAATATTAAATAGAATAGAGGGGCAGGGGGCACCCCTGCCTTGTTCCCCTTTTTATTTCAAAAATCGGGATCAGGGTACCATTTACCAGGATTTTCGCTGATGCCCTGGAGTAGCATTTTATTAAAGTTTGTATAAATATGGGGCCCATTCCCACAGTTTCTAGTACCCCCCAGAGGTATCTCCAGCACACCCGGTCAAATGCCTTAGCGGCATCTAAGGCCACTACTGCTAAAGGGTTGTTCCTCCTCTCAGCCAAATCGATGTTACCAATCAAGGTTTGCGTTTGCTCCTGGATAAACCTTCTGACCATAAAACCTTTCTGGTCGGAATTAATTAAGTTTGGTACAAGCTTTGCCAACCTCCCTGCTAAAATACCCATAAAGATGTTATATTCGGCATTCAGCAGGGAGATTGGGCGGTAGGAGTCAGCCAAGAATGGATTCTTCCCTGGCTTCAATATTAAAACTATTGTCTACTCTTTCCAAGATCCTGGAACAACCCCGGAAGTAGAATAAACTGAGTTGAAAAGAATCTGAAGGATATGCAAAAGCTCTATACTTAACAGTTTATAGATTTCATTGGGAAGGAAATCAGGTCCAGCAACTTTCTTGTTTTTAGCTCTCTTGATTTGTGTGCTTTTATGATTTTAATTATTCGAATAAAGTGATTTGATGATGATGATAGTTTGAATCTTTATCTCCTCCACCGACATGGTTGTTTCTAACGATTCTTTATCTGTTTTAGTTAAGACAGTCATGGACTTGTCCCTAAGCCATGATCTAATTGCTTCTGGGGAAGGTGTTATTTCCTCACTATATAAAGTTGTAAATAAAGACCGAAGACAATTCTGGATATCCTCCGGATTGCTAGATTTTGTTCCTACATTGTCTATGATAAGTTAATTTATATCATTTCTTGCTCAGTCTACTCTTGCTTTCCACGCAAGCAATGCTCCAGCTCTCTCCCCATCCTCAAAGTTTTCTATATCACGTGTTTGCCATTGGGCCTTACATTTCCCATCCAAAAGAAGATCCCTAGTTTTTGTCTTGCATTCTCAAGATCTTCTTCTAGTTGCACCGAGCACCTAGGGCTGTCCTGGATTACTTGATTTCTTTAACTCTCAAGGTCCGATATTCCTGCCTCAAGAGTCTGCAGCTCTTGTGCACTTTTCTTATTTTTTATTCTTATTTGGGTACCTAACACCCCTCTTAAATTAGCTTTATAGGCGTCCCAAATTTGATCCATTGAACGAGAACCCATATTAAACGCAAAAAATTCAATTGAGGCAGCTTTTACTGCCTGAATGATATTTGTGTCACTCTGTTGAGAGTCCACCATGACTGTCGACATGCTCCACTTGTGGTGAAAGTAAAGAGTAAAGGGGCATGGTCCGAAAGATTACTGGGTGCTACAGAGATATTTTGAATCTTATCAATGTCTTCTTTGTTAATTAATCAGTTGTGTGATAATGTTATCACTATGGGCGCGCTCCTTTAACATGAAACTAAATGGTTTCTTCACTGGTTTTTCAAGAGTAAATTTAACAATCATCAGGGTCAACCATTTAGTGTTTGAATCATTCTTTCTTTATTCGATTGGTTGGAATTCACCAATTCAAAGATTTACGTTATTCATTCGAATCATGAATTCTTAGGGGGCATTTCATTATACCCAATGCATTACGGGTTAACCAACTAACCCTTCGTCAGGGGTCTGTAGGAAAAAACATACAGGTCCTTAGCATTCAGATTATCACATATAAATATTATACATAGCTGCAGTGAGTTTAACTGAAAACAATATAATTCATATGGGTTCAATTCATAACATGTCTAGTCAAATTGTGGCAAAATCAGTTCATAATATATCTAGTCATATTGTAGCAAAATCGAAAGTTCTATTGAATGTGCACACGTGATATGGTGGTTTGCATAAGTGGAATGCTGTGTCTGATGTTAGCGTCAATTCGCGAGTGATATGAATGGGTACATGAAGATAGACTTGAACGATGGCGTTTTAATGAGTGAGCGTAAGGTTAAAGTGAGGACTGTAGGAGAAAAGTAAAGTCAAGCCTCAGTCGAAATTAGATGCTCACAGGGGTTTCTTACATCAATCGCCAGTTATTGTGTCTTAATAAATATTGGATACTGACTAACCTGTGTGAATATCTGTACTACTTTGTCTGTAAACTGCTGCACCCGTTGATTACTAGCTATGCGAAAGTCTATATTAGTTATTGATTAGTTAACTGAGTATTTGTATGAGAGAGTGAATGTGTGTGTGGTTTGCTGGGGGGTGTCTGACTGCCCAAAGATGTGTGAATAGTTGATTTGTTAGGTATATGACGGTAAGACTACATGTTATAACAATTTTTGGGGTGAGTTATTATCTTTATGGGTGTGATAATGAGCAAATATATCTCTCAATGGTACATATGCAATCAATTACAAAAGTAAAAGGCAGTGTGTGTGACATTTGTTGTATATAAAGAAGTATACATATGACTCAGTGATTGCATTAGTAACTGTATGGATAACTGTATACTTGTAATAGTGATTTTATAACTAAGTATGGGCTGAAAATCCGTTCCACTGGCGGAATTTGCAGATTTTTGGCAATTTTGCAGTCGACGAATCGCGCAAATTTGCCCAAAAATCCGCAATTAACAAGCTGGCAGATTTTATTTCTTTGTCGCGCTTCAAAAATACAATCTGGCGCGCGAGGCATTGACTTACCCTGATTCTGAGTTTACCGAGTTGTTTTTCCTCCCGGTTTGTGTGCGCTGCACCATTTTGATCTGGCTGCGTGATCACGCGAGACTTTTCGACCACGAGTACGTCATAGCGGCCCGCCATCTTGCACTGCAAGAGTTGCTGAACGCGAATACGTCATAAGGGCCCACGATCACGCACCGCACAGCAAAACTATTGGGAACACGTAGATGCGCCGCGCAGCTGACTTCCGGCGGGAGATTTGAACAACTCGCTTTCCCGAACTTGCAAAAATTACAATTCTACCCCAGGCAGCATAAACCTTCTGAAAATGATAATTTGGATCAGACTAACTTCTCAGATTGACATTTGGCTGCACTTTTTTGTTCAAGGAGTCAATTTTTGGGGGGGTGGGAGGAAGGAAGTTCCCCAGAGTCTCCAACTTCCTGTCCCTGTTCAGCAGACTACTCCCAGTGCTTTGTCCATGTCCTGGTCACTTTTCATTTGGATCTGGAGCTGGAAGGATTACTTTTTGTGGCAGCTGCTGGATATTTGTATTTGAGGACTTTTTGTTTGGATCACTTTTGGATTACTTTTGGATTTGAGATTTTACAAGTAAGTTGGTGTTGTTTGTTTGGGGCATTGCAGTTGCTGCAACTACAATTTTTAAAATCTTTCACAACTTTTGAAAAAATATATTGTGGGTAGGCACAGTATCTAGTAGGCCCAGGGTTAGTCATGGCTGCATGATACAACTGTTTCTATGAGTTTTGTTGAACTTAAATATCATTTATGTCATGGAATTGAGTAGCGCACTGTTATATGTGGATTTTTATTTATTTTGGTGTGCGTGTAAAGCCACACTAGCCAGTAGGCCCAGGGGTAGTCAGTGGTGCATGGACCAAGTCTTTCAGTGGGGTGTCTTGAATTTAAACATCATTTAGGGCATGGATGGCATTGGATTGTGGTTATTTGTGTGTGTTTCTCGTTTTTTTGGGGTGTTGTTAGGGCCTGGCCCTGTGGGTGTGGGCAGGGCCTTGCCATGTGGGTGTGGGCAGGGCCTGGCCATCTGGGTGGGGGTCAAGAGGCCATTTTGAAGCTAGGCAGTGTGCTCTGTGCCAGAGGCCTGCACCAAGTCTGCCCTGCTTTCATCCATTATGCCCAGGGGTACTCAGTGGTGCATGGACCAAGGCTTTCTGTGGGTCTCTTGAATATTTTAAACATCATTTAGGGCATGGATGGCATTGAATTGTGGTGTTTTTTGATTTTTGGGGGTGGTGTTGGGCCTGGCCATGTGGGTTAGGGCCATTTTGAGGCCTGGTCCATGGAAGGGCCATGTGGGTGGGGGTCAAGGGGCCATTTTGAAGCCAGGCAGTGTGCTTTGTGCCATAGGCCTGCACTCAGTCTGCCCTGCTTTGTTTCATCCATTATGCCCAGGGGTACTCATTGGTGCATGAAACATCTCTCTCTGTGTGGTCTCTCTTCTATCAATGTAAACATCCATTTTTGAGTAGAAATAATTGCAATTTTGTATTTGTGGTCTTTTCGTTTTTGGGTGTGTTGTAATAATAATAAATGCCTAGTTGCAAATATTAATTGGAGCACGACATATGCAACATTTATTTAACTGATGTTCCTCTGGCTTCCTTTGCTTTTAGGTGCACAAAGAAAACCACAAATCAATCATCCTCATTGTTCATCATCAGTGCCAGAAAGAAGTCCTGCTGTGGTGTGTGCAGCACAACGTCACGTGACCTCATGTGTGCCCACAGACAACTCTGCAACTCTGCAACTCGTGCAACTGCGGTCTGCTGTTCTGTTGGGTTCATATCTAGGACCCTAATTCGATATTCCCGATTCATGCCCTTATGTGGTTATAATCAATAATATCCTGATAAAGGCATAAGAATCATATCCATATTCAGTAATAGCCCATGCAGTCCAAAGCACAGCACGGCTACTCTCATCGACTCCTAGAACACACAATGCGTTCTTTAAACAAACCGAGGCTCCAGCAGCCCGGGAAATCCCCCCTGCTTTTGTTTTGATTTGAACAAGAACTCCTGGAGTCCAGAAAGAACTGTTAGTTCTTAGTGACGTCTTATGTCCAACCTTACGTCCAACCTTTCAGGTATAAATATACTAACAGTTGCCTTAAGCAAACACACAGTGGATTGGAGCAGAGCGGCCATCTACTTGCCCGAGAGCCCAGCTGATGCGAGATCCAACGGAAGCCGCCCCTCCCGTTTGAGAGAAGCTGTCTTTTTCTCCAGCTGAGAAAATCCAGCTCCGGTGTTTCCAGCCTACCCTTGCGGGTTGCTGGGGGATTGAGTCCTGAGGAAAGAGATACCAGACCTCCCACTTTCTATTACCAAGGTACAGAGCTGACTAAACCCTTAAGAGAATTCTTGATGCAGATTCTTGGCAAAACAATCTTAACCAACTTAACTTAAACTGCTACTTACTCATCCCTTCCCAAGTATTAGGTCTAGGTCAGGTACACCGGGGTAGGCTTAGTTAGAAGCACCAGTTGAGTACGTTAGTCAATGTATTTATGTATGTATATATTTTATCCATTTTAAAGTATCATATGGCTAAGAAACCATATCAATGCTTTTACAGTATTATTTCATAATACTACTTTTACTGTACGCACTTTACTTTATGATAAGTATTGCAATTGTGGCAATTCATTTCTCTTGCATGAGAAAGAAGACTGCTCAATAAATAACACCTTTTTATTGAAAACGCCCGTCTCTCTATTTCTCTGCACTCTGGTGAAACTAAGTATGCACGATTGACTGAGTGAAATAGCTGCCTATTGTTTTCACACGACTCTAGAGATACACTCTTATTCTGAGGGAGCAAAGTTGTCATGTTTATGCGGTTGTCAGAAACCGAATCCCTTCCTGTCCGAGTCAGGGAAGTTTACCCCTCCCTATTCATTCAAGAAAGTTTCTAGTGACCTCTGAGCTAGCTGGTGCAAACCTAAATTAAGTTCAACATAGTCAGTAGAGACCTAGATGACCTCAGTCCTACGGCTACACTGCTGTTTATGTTATTCCAATGCGCTGAGCCTATTGGGAAAATAGGAACTACACTACATGGCGCCCAACGTTTGGTAAGGCGATAATCTAATGCAAGACACTAGAGTAACTCAGTAGGATGGGATGAGGATTCGCCTCACCATAAAATCCAGTTAAAAAATCAGCCCACTGCACAAAGTAAACAAGAAGCTAAAAAGCAAGTCAGGGAGATCTTAGATCAACTTGAATATCAAGGGGTGATCGAAACATGCACCTCTCAAATGAACAATCCTTTGTTTCCTGTCTCCAAGCCAGACGATTCATATCGTCTAGTTTTGGACTACAGACACCTTAACTCCTGTTGTAAAACATATGCAGTACAAAACTCACATAGTGCAGCACTAATGAATAACATTGTGCGCAAAAACATAGCACCTGAAAGCAGGTATTTGACCGCTTTCTCAATAATGGGATCTCAAAAACAAATTTGCCCACATGGATTCAAGAATAGCCCAGGATTATTCTCAGCAAGGGTAACAGAGTTACTACAAATATATGATGATAAGTCATTATCCTATGTCGATGACATCTATCTTACAGATGATGACCTGGAGACTCACTTAAAAAGAGTGAACACCATAATAATTGGGTTCGCATTACAGGGTTACAAATTCAACTTTAAAAAGTCACGAATTGCCCATCTAACTGTCCTGTTTTTAGGATATGAATTATCAAGTGAAGGCAAAAGCCTGGCAGACAATTTCTTAGAGAAATGTGCTGTACTCCAAGCACCAAAAACGCTGGAGAGTTTTCAATCAATACTAGGTTTCCTGAATTTCGGAAGAACATACATTATAAATTATGCACAGAGGGTTAAACCTGGTAACTAAAACAAAATTACAAACTTGCGAAAACATACGCAATATTGTAATCCGAGTCATCCCAGGAAGATGCGCATTCACATATCTGATCTCTAATGAGGGAGAAACGGTACCTATAGCTTACAAATCACATTTGTACACTCAAGCTGAAATGAAATCCAGCTCTACAGAAAAAATTCTCACAGCGGTTAAAACTGCTGTAGCAAAAGAAAGAGCCCTAGCCCAAGGCAAAAGAATAGCTGTTTTTTCAGCAGAATCATCCCTTGAGGCATTAACAAGTCCACGTAATCTGATTACAGTGGCCTTAGATCCAAAATGGATAGAATGGGAAAATTATTTTGCTACAGAAGGCGTGAAATACTATTTTGATTCAAAACTGAAAAAAGGAGATGATCTAGAATATGAAAGAGAATATCCACTGCCAGGTGAATTTCTGCCTCTGGAACAATACACCTGCGTAATCTATATGGACAGATTCGCACAACACTACGATGTAGATAAAAAATCCTACAATGCAGCGTGCGCGATTGTTAAAGGTCGCTGGCGCTATGGTAAATTCAAACCAATGATTACCAAAACTGAATCACACAGAAACTGTTCAGCTCAGCGAGCTGAAATACGATCTTTAAAGATGGTGCTTGAAAATGCAGATCGCGAATTCCCCACACTAATAGTGTGTGATTCGTATTTCTGCGTCAAGTCATACAACAGTGACATGCAGACATGTGTTAGGGATTAGCCGGCTTTTCCTTTGCTTCATTGCTTTTGTGAGCCTGGTTCCCCCGGTGTCCTCTTTCTGTTTCCTCTTTCCTGGTAGCCTCCGCCCCTTTTCCCTACTTTCCATATAGGACGCCAGCACCAGTGCTCGGTGCTTGGTTTCTTACCTGGTTGGCGTTTCTTCAATCCAGATCGAGTGCGGGGAGTTAGCACTTCTCCCTTTTGGCGAGTTCTTCCGCGTTAGAAGTTAGTTGCTGGAAGCTGTGCAGCGCAGAACGAGGCTTCGTTTTTGCTGCCCGGATGGGTTACGCGTCGGACGCCTTCCCGCTTGCAGTTTTTTCATCGGAGTCGTAAGATGTGCTTCTGATCATAGGAGCACGAGTAATTATTGGGACATTCACTTTTGTTTTTGTTGGGATCGAGTATTTCCTTGAAGCAGAGGGAAATACGGCGGAGCCGATTTCCAGGTTTTGAGTACCCGATGCACATCGTTATGTGAACACATGGACTATTTCACGAAGCGTTTTTGCTTCTGGCGTTACATGTAGAACGCGCTTTAGTTTGTGGCCACAAGTAGGTTATACGTTTTTCTAGTACAGCGGAGTTTTGCTGTTAATCACTTTTTCTGGGGTTTTTTATGTCAGAATCATGACTTTTTCCCCTCTATAAACATAACGCTGGGCAACAGGGAGTTGGTCGATTGTTTACCTGTTGGACACACGTTTCCCTTTGGAGGATTCAGCTATGTTACACAAGTAAGGAGGGGAATTGGGTTGTGTTGGGCAGAAATAAGGGTGAGAGGAGAGGGATTCAGGTGAGAGGACACTGGGATATTGAGTTGACGTTCTGTTCTTTTTCTGTGTTTCTTCTCTTGTTTTGCTGCAGGTTAGAAGACCTATCCATACGTGCCAGAACAGGGTCTGCCTAGCTGTAACATAGAAAGAGCCTGGGCGTTTCTCTTTCTTTGTTTTGTTTTTCCTACCTTCTCCCTTTGTTCGGTCTGCGGCCACGCTGTGATATAAAGGGCGTGTTGCATTCCGAATAGGGGCAGAGGATTGGGGCCATCCTCGCTTCCGTGGTGTGGGTCGAGTTGGGGAGAGATCCAACAGAAAACCAAGCCCACGAACTTTACACCACCCGAGCGAGAATGGATGAGGATGGGAATGTCCTGGAGGAGAGGGTCCCTACAGTGCAGGAACTGATGGGGGCTGTTAATGCTCTACAGATTAAAGTGCAGGAGTTACAACAGGAGAATCAAGGGCTACGACGGGAAATGAGTGCAGGAAAGGCTAAGGATCCAGTCTGGGGAATGGGTAAACCCTCTTTAGTCCAGCCTGCCACTTTTCATTTTGACAGGAGTACGAGTGCTAGTAATCCCCCTTTGACTGTGAACGTTACTAGCCCTACCCCTGTCCCGTTGGCTGTCCCAGAGAGGTTTACAGGACATTCTAGTAAATACAGTGTGTTTATGAATCAGTGTCATTTACACTTTATGTGTCGTCCTGCTTCGTTCCCAAACGACTCATCCAAAGTGGCGTTTGTTATTTCTTATTTGGCTGGTACTGCGGCTTCTTGGGCGGTGCCTTTGGTGGACAATGATGACCCTTTTTTGTATAACTATGGGGAATTTAAAGAACAGATGCGTTGTCTTTTTGCGAAACATGCCTTTATGCAAGCAAGTGATGCTGAGTTCTTAAAATTGAGACAGGGGAAACAGGATTTACTGACCTATGTGTCCACGTTTAATCGTTTAGTGTCCGAAACCCATTGGCCAGCTGATAAGAGAACCTCCTTGTTCTATCAAGGGTTGTCAGAAGACTTGAAAGACATTGTTTCACAGGTGGTGAATCCTCCTGAGGACTGTGTTGAATTCATCGATCTAGTAGTGAAGTTGAATCACAGACTACTGGAAAGGAGAGGTGAGAAAAAACGCTTTCAGGTATCCCGAGTGGTTCCTGCTAGAAGCGAAGTTAAGAGTACAGGAGAGGGCCGAACAACTCCGGAACCTATGGAAATAGGTGGAGTAAGGGGTCCCCTCTCAGCAGAAGAGAAGAGTAGAAGACGATCTCAGAATTTGTGTCTTTATTGTGGGCAAGGAGGTCATTATGCCAGAGAGTGTTCTGTAAAACCCTCTTCTATGTCTTCTAAAAAAGTGGTAGCATGTGTGCAGCCACCCGAGGATTTGGTAGTGGGAGATAAACTCAATCCATCATATCAGATTTCTGGTATAGTCAAGAGAGTCCCTAAACATTTCATGATCACTGTATGTTTGGTTATATCTAACAGCCATTGGGCTCCTGTGTCGGCATTATTGGACTCTGGTGCCACGGGTAATTTCATGGATATCAAGTTAGCTGAACTATTAAAAGTGCCCTGGATCATGAAAGATCAACCCGAACCTGTGAGGGCCATAGATGGAACTGAGTTGTCATCTGGTACTATTACTAAACAGACAGAACCCTTGTGTATGATATGTGACAATGGACATTCCGAATACCTCGGGTTTGATTTAATTGATGCTCCTTCTTTTGGTATTGTGTTGGGGGTACCTTGGTTGCAATCACACAATCCCAGGATTGATTGGTTTCGAAGAACTGTGACTCTTGATTCAGTCTATTGTCTGCAAAGTTGTTATAAGGTCGCCACGGATTGGGTTACTCCTTTAACTTGTGCAGTAGGTGACGGGTTGAGGTGTGACGTGCAGAAGATACCAGAGGCATATGTAGAGTTTGCCGAGGTGTTCGACAAAGGACGAGCGAGGGACTTGCCTCCCCATCGTTCGTTCGATTGTAGAATTGATTTGACCCCCGGGGCTACACTGCCCTGTTGTCGCATCTATGCCTTATCTGGACCAGAAGAACAGCATTTGAAGGAGTACATAGACGAGATGTTGGCTAAGGAGTTTATTCGTCCCTCTTCCTCTCCTGCTTCCTCTGCTATCTTTTTCATTCCCAAACGTGAAGGCGGCCTTCGCGCTTGTGTAGACTATAGGGCGCTCAATAAGGGTACTATTAAGAACAAGTATCCTCTTCCCTTGATACCTGTGTTGCTCGATCAACTGAGGCATGCAACGGTTTTTACTAAATTGGATCTCCGAGGGGCATACCATCTCATACGAGTCCGTGAAGGCGATGAGTGGAAAACTGCCTTCCGGACTAAGTTCGGTCTGTATGAGTATTGTTTTATGCCCTTCAGATTATGTAATGCTCCGGCTGCTTTTCAGTTCTTCATCAACGAGGTACTAAGGGAATATTTGGATTTGAGCGTGATCGTCTATATAGACGATATTTTGATATTCTCCAGCACTGTGGCTGAACATGAAACACACGTTCGCCAAGTCTTACAAACTTTGAAAGATCATCAGTTATTTGTGAGGCCAGAGAAATGCAGTTTCCATACCGATAGAGTAGAGTTTTGGGGTTTTCTTATATCTGCTGAGGGCATTAGAATGGATCCACGTAAGATCGAGGCCATAACCTCTTGGCCATCGCCTAAATGTGTAAAGGAGGTGCAGGTGTTGCTTGGATTCGCTAATTTCTATCGGAGGTTTATCTCCCATTTCTCGGAGATTGTTGCCCCCATGACTGTTTTGTTGAGAAAGGGAGTTCCTTTTGTGTGGTCCTATTTGGCGCAAATGTCATTAGATCAATTGATCGAACGGTTTACCTCAGCCCCTGTTCTTGTCCATCCTGACCCTGCGCTACCTTTTTTTGTTGAAGCGGATGCTTCGTTGGGTGCCGTGGGGGGAGTTTTGCCTCAGAGAGATGTAGAAACTGGGTTTATGCATCCTATAGCATTCTTTTCAAAAACATTGTTACCTGCTGAAAGAAACTATACGGTAGCTGAACGTGAATTGTTGGCAATCAAGCTATCCTTTGAGGAGTGGAGACATCACTTGTGAGGGGCTCGCCATTCCATTACCATCTTTACGGACCACAAGAATCTTGAATTCTTCAGATCCGCTCGTGCCTTGACTCCTAGGCAGATGAGGTGGGTTTCATTCTTCAATGAATATGATTTAATAATTACCTACAGGCCGGCCGCACAGCAATTGAAATCAGATGACTTGTCCAGAATACATGTGAAACAGAATGAGTGGTGGACAGACAAGGACATGGGGTCTTTCATTTCACCAGAAAAGATTGTGGGCAGTATTTCTCTGGACGGTTTTTTGACTACAGTGAAAGACAAGTTGAGAGGATTAGATCTGACTCCTTGGGAATCCCAGCCTTTCTTTTCCATGAGAGACGGATTGTTGTATCGCGAAACACAATTGTTCATTCCTCCTGCCTTAAGGGAAACAGTGTTGAAATGGTGTCATTCATCGGCTTTTGTAGGTCATCCCGGAATAAATAAAACCAGAGAATTTTGTTTACGTTGGTTTTGGTGGGAGTCGTTGACACATGACCTTCAACAGTTTGTGGCATCCTGTCCTGTATGCGCTGTGAGTAAGCCATCTCATTCCAGTTCGTCTGGCCTGTTACAACCTTTACCTGTACCCCCTGCGCCATGGCATACGATTAGCATGGACTTTGTCACAGATTTGCCGTTGGAGTCAGGTTGTACGGTGATTCTTGTTGTGGTTGATTCCTTTACAAAAAAGGGCCATTTTATCCCCTTATCTAAACTGCCTACAGCTAAGGAAATGGCTTTAGTCTTTGTGTCATCTATAGTGCGATTGCATGGTTTACCATCTGCCATTGTGTCCGATAGGGGTGCTCAGTTTGTGTCACATTTTTGGACTGAGTTATGTGAGGCTCTGCAAATGAAAATCTGCCTTTCGTCTGCTTATCATCCTCAGTCCGATGGTCAGACTGAAAGGATCAACCAAACGATGGAACAGTATCTACGGTGTTTATTGACTTCTTTGACTTGTAATTGGGTGTTAGCCCTCCCCCTTGCGGAATTCGCATATAACAACAGCGTTCATTCCGCTGTTGGCATGTCCCCCTTTTACTGTTCTATGGGGTTCCATCCCAAGGCCATTCCTATTCAACCCTCGGGTCATGTGCCTGTGGTCGATTCCTTGGGAATAGCATTGGGCAGGATTTGGGGCATAGCACAGGAACATCTGGTAAAGGCAAAGGAGGACATGAAACGGCAGGCTGACAAACACAGGGTCCCTTCCCCCTCTTATGTAGTTGGGGATCGTGTTTGGTTGTCAACAAAGAACTTGAGACTGGAAGGCTCTAGGAAACTGCAACCAAGATTTGTGGGTCCTTTTCCTATAGCACGAGTGATCAATCCTGTGGCTATGAGGTTGGAGCTACCTGATGAATATCGCATTCATCCGGTGTTTTACACTTCACTGTTAAAACCATATAAAGACACCGATCAGACCTTGCCCCCTCCCCCTTCAGTGATGGTTAAAGGAGAGGAAGAATTCGAGGTCAATGCTATCCTTGATGCGAGGAGGAGACGGGGGAGGTTGATGTACTTGATTGATTGGAAAGGGTACCCTCCTGAGGCACGTACCTGGGAACCAGCCACAGGGGTGCATGCTCCTCGTTTAATCAGACTGTTCCATCTCCGTCACCCGACTAAACCCCGTCCTGTTGGGAGGCCTTTGAGGGGAGGTACTGTTAGGGATTAGCCGGCTTTTCCTTTGCTTCATTGCTTTTGTGAGCCTGGTTCCCCCGGTGTCCTCTTTCTGTTTCCTCTTTCCTGGTAGCCTCCGCCCCTTTTCCCTCCTTTCCATATAGGACGCCAGCACCAGTGCTCGGTGCTTGGTTTCTTACCTGGTTGGCGTTTCTTCAATCCAGATCGAGTGCGGGAGTTAGCACTTCTCCCTTTTGGCGAGTTCTTCCGCGTTAGAAGTTAGTTGCTGGAAGCTGTGCAACGCAGAACGAGGATTCGTTTTTGCTGCCCGGATGGGTTACGCGTCGGACGCCTTCCCGCTTGCAGTTTTTTCATTGGAGTCGTAAGATGTGCTTCTGATCATAGGAGCACGAGTAATTATTGGGACATTCACTTTTGTTTTTGTTGGGATCGGGTATTTCCTTGAAGCAGAGGGAAATACGGCGGAGCCGATTTCCAGGTTTTGAGTACCCGATGCACATCGTTATGTGAACACATGGACTATTTCACGAAGCGTTTTTGCTTCTGGCGTTACACGTAGAACGCGCTTTAGTTTGTGGCCACAAGTAGGTTGTACGTTTTTCTAGTACAGCGGAGTTTTGCTGGTAATCACTTTTTCAGGGGTTTTTTATGTCAGAATCATGACTTTTTCCCCTCTATAAACATAACGCTGGGCAACAGGGAGTTGGTCGATTGTTTACCTGTTGGACACACGTCTCCCTTTGGAGGATTCAGCTATGTTACACAAGTAAGGAGGGGAATTGGGTTGTGTTGGGCAGAAATAAGGGTGAGAGGAGAGGAATTCAGGTGAGAGGACACTGGGATATTGAGTTGACGTTCTGATCTTTTTCTGTGTTTCTTCTCTTGTTTTGCTGCAGGTTAGAAGACCTATCCATACGTGCCAGAACAGGGTCTGCCTAGCTGTAACATAGAAAGAGCCTGGCGTTTCTCTTTCTTTGTTTTGTTTTTCCTACCTTCTCCCTTTGTTCGGTCTGCGGCCACGCTGTGATATAAAGGGCGTGTTGCGTTCCGAATAGGGAAAGAGGATTGGGGCCATCCTCGCTTCCGTGGTGTGGGTCGAGTTGGGGAGAGATCCAACAACATGGAGTAAAAATGGTTACAAGGATGACACAGGTGCCACAATAAAGCATAAATCGCTTTGGGAACAAGTAGTTCTTTTAAAGAAAGAACTACGAAAGACTCACGTGATACACGCACTGAGTCATCGACGTAATGGCATTCACGTTGCAGGGAATTCATTGGCTAACACAGCTACAGCAGAAGCGGTTCAAGCGGCTTCTGTAGCCACTGAAAAGCGTTCAGAAAAACAAATAGATGGGGAAACCATGCTGGCGGTAAAAGCCTCATTAAAAGGAGATTATGCAGCATTACCTCCCAACTATCCACTCAGTAATACATGCATAATTTTTTTTTTTTTTTTTTTTGGAAAACCTTTATTGTGCCTTCACAGTTTACACAGCTTGTCGCCTACAACCCAATTGGGCCGGCCGCTATATAAGGTGTCAAAGAAAAACGATCTTTACAATACAGTTGTGCCGGTAGTCGTCGAAGTCATGAGGGTAAAGATCGGTAAACAAGTGGTGATGGCGAAATGCAAATGGTCCATGCTTAGAGTACGAGGTTTTCCATTTTCTGTTTTATACCTAAGAAAAGAACATTCAAAACTTCGGGAAGTTACAGTACAATCAGTGAAGTAAGCTTATTGCCAGTTAGATATGAGTTTAGTCCTGAGTTAGGGCCAACCCTATGCCGCCCTCTATGCTAGGTAGAGTGTGAGCAAACCACCCTCATCCCTCCAGCCCTCCCCGGTGTATCCCCCCGCATCACTCAGTCCTCCTCAGCCCAACCTGTCTTCTTCGTCTGAGTCTAGTGGGTCATCCTCAGGTAGTGGATCACAGATGTCGCCCCGGTATGTGTTCCATGGGGACCACACCTTGTTCCACTTGGCCGGACACGCCCTGTTCAAGTAAACTGCGCGTTCCGTGACCATGGCCCTGTCCATATTTACGCACCATTGTGAGGCCGTCGGGGGGTCCGCCACCCCCCAGTGCTGCGCGATGTCTCTCTTGGCCATCATCATCCCTAATGTTACCCAGAGGCGGCCATGCCGGGACAAGTCCGTTGGTTCCCACACATTGAGGAGGCAACGCCGCGGTTCCGGGAGCACCGAAACCTCCAACACCTGTGACACAGTGCGCATGACCTGACGCCAATAGGAGTGTATAACTGAGCACTCCCAGAATGTGTGGAAAAGTGTGCCCTCCTCCCCGCAGCCTCGCAAGCAGAAAGGGTCAGGGGCTCGTTGTATGCGGTGAAGCAATGTCCTGGTGTAATATGTTCTATGTAGAACTTTGAGTTGGATGAGCCTCATTCTTGACGATATTCCCGCTTCCTTAGGGGACGCCAGTGCCTCGTTCCATTCATGTTCATCCATCTCGCCCACTTCCTGCTCCCATTTCTCCTTAAGAGGCACTAGCGGGTCCGGGGAATTGTTAAGGAGTTTTCGGTAGGTGAGGGAGGTGGCTTTTTCTACCATGTAATCCGTCAGAAGGCGATCTTCTAGCGGGGAGGACTCGGGGAGAGTCGATCCTGCCGGAACAGCTGCCAGTAATGCATGACGGATTTGGACATATCGGTAGGTTTCGTGTGGCCCTAGGTCATAGAGTTCTTTCAGGCGGGCAAAAGTAATGACTCCCCCATGTTCCCACATGTCCCCCACCGTTGAGATGCCGATATCGTCCCAGCGGGAGAACCCCTTACTGGTCCGAAGGTTGCCTAGGGCTCGTGAGTCCCAGAGTGGAGTGAGTTTAGTGAGTGTGTCTTTCCACCCTAGTGCAGCGGTGGCTGCGTGCCAGGTGGCCACTGTGAGCCTAGTGGGGCCCTTCAGCGATATGAGTTTCCGTCTATCATAAACCGGGGCCAGTAGGCCACTGGTACCCAGTTCGGCCCTGTCCGCCTGGAATGCCGGGTCCGATTGCGATGCATGCAGCCACTGGTTGATCGGTCTGAGCTGTGCCGCCCAGTAGTAGAGATAGAGGTTGGGAAGTGCGATGCCGCCCTCGTACCAGCTCCTGCAGAGCTTGGCATGTGCTATACGCGCCGGGCGGTTGTCCCACAGCAGACCAGAGACCACTGCCGCCACCCTTTTGAAGTACCTCTGGGGCACAGCAAAGGGGGTATTGTCTAGGATATATAGGAAGCGGGGCAGGGATTTCATCTTAAACAGGGCTGCTTTCCCAAGCATCGTTAACGGTAATCCCGCCCAGAAGCTCGCATCTTGCTTGAGGCGGTTCAGCGGTGGCGCGAGGTTCAGTTTTTCGTGTTCCGCCGGGTCACCCGTAACGTGAATACCAAGGTACTTAAATGAGGAGCCGGCCAGTCACAGAGGGCAGTCTGGTCCAAGCGTTGGGTGGCCACCCGTCAGGGCGTACAGTTCAGATTTACTCCAATTAATAGTGTATCCTGATATCTCTCCGTGGTCGTTGCAAAGGCGCAAGAGGGCCGGTATGCCGTGATCGGGGTCCGTCAGGTACACCAGCATATCATCCGCGTAAAGCGAGACGCGGTCTTCCCAGCCCTCCTTCCATTTAATCCCTTTAAGCAAAGGAGTAGTCCTGATGCGAATAGCCAAGGGCTCTAGTGAGAGCGCAAAAAGAAGAGGGGAAAGAGGGCACCCTTGTCGGGTGCCGCGCCGGAGTGGGAAGGAGCGTGAAATGTGGCCGTTCGCTACCACATGCGCTACCGGTGCGGCGTATAGCAGTTTGATCCAGGAGATGAAGACGGGTCCGAATCCCATATACTGGAGTACCTCAAAGAGATAGGCCCACTCCACCATGTCGAAGGCCATTTTCGCGTCAAGCGCCAATATGGCCGCAGGTTCGCCTATGTCAACTGCTTTAACTAACACCCCATGTACCCGCCTGAGATTGAGCGAGGTGTTCCTGTGGGGCATGAACCCTGACTGGTCCGGGTGAATAAGATCGGGCAGATGAGGCAGGAGACGATTTGCCAGAAGTTTCGCTGGAATCTTACTTTCTGCGTTGAGTAAAGATATAGGGCGGTATGAGGAGCATTCCTCAGGGGGCTTACCGGGCTTTGGAATAGCCACGATCGCGGCCGTTCGTTGGTCCAGCGGGAGCACCCCCTTATCACGGCACTCTTCGTACATTCGGAGCAGGTATGGGCTTAGAACGTCTGTGCGTGCTTGGAACCATTCGACTGGGATGCCGTTTGGCCCTAGCGCTTTGCCCGTACGGAGGGCCCCAATGGCGATCCGCAGTTCGTCAGCTGTGAACGGTGCCTCAAGCTCAGTTGCGGCCTCCGGTAACAGTGCCGGGATGTTTATGTCGTAGAGTGCGCTTTGGGCTGCAATCACGGTGATGTCCCGTTCCGGAGTGTATACTTTCTCAAAATGGGTAGCCAGTGCCTCCACTACGCGATCTGGGTCAGTCTGAGTATTGCCCTCCTCGTCTCTCACCTGCTGGATCCCTCTGGAGCTACCCCCTCTCTTGTCGAGCCAGGCCAACATTTTTACCGCTTTGTCCCCAACATCATATACTCGGTTTTGTGTATCTGAGATGTGGCCTTGTGTGATGAGCCGAGCGTGGTCTGTATACAGACGCTGGGCAAGTGCTAGTGCATGCGTTGTGTCATCCGTGGGGTCTGCTTCATGGGCAGTGGTGGCTTCGCGCAGTCGGAGCTCAAGGGCCGCGTGTTCAGCTGCCTGTTCTCTTCTATGTGACGTTATAGAACTGATGGCTTGCCCCATTAGGACTGTCTTATAGGCCTCCCAGAGGACCTCAGCCGAGGCTGCTGTCGGTTCGTTCTCCGTGAAATAATGTGTCGTGGCGGTCTGCAGGGCCTTCCTGACCTTAGGGACCTTTAGATAAGAGGTGTGCATAGGGAAGACGCGGTGGCGCGTTCGTGTCCTTGAGGTAATGGTGAGAGTCAGTGGTGAGTGGTCTGATATGCCCCTAGGGTGTATGTGCACTTCCTCTACGCGCTGTAACCCATCCCCTAACGCCAGGAAGTGATCAATGCGGGATAGGCTATTGTGGACGGTGGAGTGGAACGTGTACTGTCGCAGTGTAGGGTAAACATGGCGCCATATGTCTACCAGCCCTAGTGCCTCTGTGAAGCGCTGAAACCTGGAGGGACCCCCGGGGAGGGCAGCCGCTGGAAACCTATCGAGTTGCGGGTCCGCAGATGCATTGAAGTCCCCGCCTAGAAGTATGTCACCCTCGGGGAGGGACAGCAAGAAGTCGCCCAGGGCTGGCAACATCACGGAGTGCAATGATGGTGGGATGTAGACTGAAACTATTGTCAAGGGGCGTCCGTCCCATTGTCCTGCCGCTGCCGCAAAACAGCCCTGTGTGTCAGTCCTAGTACTGAGGGTGATAAAATTGGAGGACTTTCTAAGTAGGATACCCGTGCCCCGGGACCCAGTGGAGAATTCAGAGTGGGTTAACATTTTATACCCCCTTCTGTCCAGGGCCTTAGTGGCGCTACCCATTAAATGGGTCTCTTGGAGGAGTATTAGGTCAGGTTTGTGACGTTTCACCTCGGACAGAACGAGGCCGCTCTTCACTTTATCACCTAGGCCGCGCACGTTCCATGCTAGAAGTTTGAGGGAGGAGCCGCCCATTCGCGTCTCCCCCATTCGCATTACGTTAGGCTGCACATCCACCATCAATAAACATCAGAGACAGAAACCATCGGAGCAGACTCCGCCACCCCAGCAACAGTTCAATAAGCATTATAGTGCATTTTACAGTTTGTGATCGATTCTGTGAACGTCCCGTAAAAACAAACAAACCCCCCCAACCCCCCCCACCCTGCCTCCCTGCCAAACGGACTCAGAACTGCCCGCCACCCCAACTTAGCAGAGCGCTTATCCCATGCCAAAAACAGAGTACTTGCGCGTCAGGGGAGAGTGTCCCCCAAAGCAGGCGGTCCCTCTGCTGTCCTTGGGCTGTCCGGGCCAGCGTCCATGAACGACTTGGTGAACAATCATAGTGGGAATAAGGTCCAGGTTACACATTTAGTTCCCCATGGTAGTGTCATTTGCCTCCAGCAGCTCCCATGTGGTCCTGCAACGGTGATCCATTCGCACTGCCCCTGGTCGACGATTGTGAGCCCGGCCGGCTCTCCTCTCCTGTCCTGTTGCGTCGGCGGTTGGAAGTGCGGTCCACAGTGCACCAACCATCCAGCCATTCTCTTGCAGACTCCGCCGAGTCGAAGAACCAGACCTTCTTATCGGCCACCACTCTCAGTCGGGCCGGAAACAACATGGAGTACGGCAGTTCTTGGTCGCGGAGTGATTTTTTAACCTCTAAGAAGGTCCTCCTCCTGCGGGTGACCTCCGCCGTGTAATCCGGGAAAAAGGATATCCGTGAATTTTGGATTTGGATGGGCGGTGCCACCCTGGCTGCCTGGAGGACTGCATCACGGTCTCTAAAGTTAAAGAGTCGCGCCAGGATGGGGAGCGGGGCGGCCCCCGGGGTAGGTGTCCCCCCGGGGACCCGGTGGGCCCGCTCTACTGTAAAGAAGTTGGATAGTCCCTTCGGGGCCAGTTTTGTCTTTATAAGGTCCTCAACATACAAATCCATGGCTCCCTTTGTTTCGGACTCCGGAACCCCCAAGATACGGACATTGTTGCGTCTGGAACGCCCTTCCTGGTCGTCCAGCTTGCTTTTGAGAAGTTTATTGTCCGCCTGTAGTCTCTCCATTGCCACTTGTAGGTCGGAAACGTCCTCTATCAATGATTTGGTCACAACCTCCACCTGCTTCACCCTTTCGCTCATTTTCTGGAGGTCGGCTCTAATAAGGGTAACCTCGGCCGCGGTCGAGCCCACCGTGGCCTGCACCTGCTCCAGCGCTCTCAGTACATCGTCCAGCGTGGCTTTTTTGGCACCGTCGTTGTCCGCGCCCTTTCCCAGTGATTTGCGCTGCTCAGGTGGAGTGGACGTCTGGTTGTCATAAGCAAATTTTCCGAGCTTCGCCTGAGCGGCGGTCTGTTGTGGCCCCTTCCCCGCCATTGTTCCTTTACGGCGAGACACCGTTTATGATGGAGCGGGCCGGACGCCCGTAGCCGTCCGCTTGGGGGGGAGGGGGTATGAAGAAGGTCCAGACAGGGTATGGGCCAGGGGTCGCTGACGATGGCAAGGTGCTGCCGACGGCCGCGGAGCCGTTGCGGTTCCGGCAAGTTCAAGCAAAATGGCGACTGGTGCCTCGCAGGTCCCACGTTGTGTGTCGAGCGCAGCAAAGGGGGCACCACAGCGTAGTGCCACTGGATATGCCGCGTGAAGGGTGAAATGGTCGGCGGGAAGGATTGCCAGCCGATGGCGTCGAGTGCCGTCGTCAGCGGCTATTTCCGGTTGGTCGTGCCGGGGAGGGTAGACTTCCGCCCGGCCCTAGGTTCCACTCGACACCGGTGCTCGCCTCGTGCCACCAGGCCCGTCTTCCGTGAGGGACTCGGACGAAGTTTCGTCCCGATGTTGGGGTCTGAGCGGTCCCAAATTTTCTTTGCTTGCGCCGTTCGGTCACCGCACCCAGGACACCCCTTCTGGACTGATCAGTGAGCGGATAGGCATGCGGATTGTTGCGGGATGCCGCCTCGCTACGGGAGCCTCTCTAGGTTGCTGCCGCCATCATCGGCTGCTAGCCACGCCCCCCAATACATACATAATTGATGCAAACTCCGTTCCGTTTGCTCGAATCCCTGGAGTGGGGGATTGAGTAATTCCAAACATGAACCAGAGAATCGTCTTGCTACAAGAAGCACATATGGGATTGGGTCTGAGGCACCAAGAGATCCTGAAATATCTGATGGAACTACAATCAGAGTACTGGTGGCCGAGAATGAGCGTAGATATCTACTATTTTGCAAGAAATTGTGAGGACTGCAACAGAGATCGCAGTTGTGAACCGGACCAGCCAATAGCCCAGATACCACTATTAGATAGCATCAGGCTATCTATAGCGCAGAAATCCAGCCGGAAAAATGCGTCCCATAATAATAAAGACTTAATTCATTTAAAAATGTAGACCCCAGCACTCGGCTGATGCCAGAACTGGTATAAAAGATTTGCGAGTCTTTATCGGCACATACGCAATTGGCATGCTACATTCTGATCAGGGTCCTGCGTTTAGCTCTCAAGCTTACAAAGAGGCCATGAACATCATGGGCATTACATTGCGGTACTCTTCTCCCTTCCATCCTAAGGGAAATGCGGTTGTGGAAAGAAAAAAACGGGACATAAAGCAATCTATAACGGCGAGGGTATTAGGTTCGGGTGATGGGTGGGTCAAACATTTAACAAGTGTCCAACGTAGTCTTAATAATCTGCCAAGAAATTCTCTAAAAGGTCTCACTCCATACAAACTATTGTTCGGAACTAGAATGCTTATTCAGGATCTTGATAGTCATACTTCAATACTTCAGTGGTAGAAGAAAAATCCTTTGATATCAAAGCTCCTGTTTTACAGGATTTAAATGAAACAAGAAAAAACCTGAGTAACATAAAGTTGAAACAACAGCCGACAGCCACTGAAGAAAAACCACCTGTCCCAGCAAGACCTGTCTGGATTCCAAAGATTGGGGATCTGGGCAGAGAGAAGATTGCGGTAAAGAAGGAATTTGGGCCTTCTTACAGAAAAGCAGTACCTGTCTTAGCTATCAGCTGAACAAGATCAGTTGTACTACCGCCCCTTGCTGGTAAAAAGGAGAACAGAGTTGTATCCATCGACCTGGTAAAACCACAATCATGTGGCCAATAATAAGTAGTAGGCCAAGTGGACTCCCAAGAAATAGCAGAATACCGAAATTTGCTACAATCCAAGAGGCTCATACTGAGAGACTAATCACATTTGATATCGTCTGACATCTTAAGAAGATGGGACCAAAGAAAGGTGACCGTAGCTCCTCTACCAAGACAGTTGCCAGTGCCACTACCAGTAAGAAGGAGCAGAAGAAGCAAGTGGCGCCACTTACCAAGGAGACTGGTGTGCCCACAGACACTTTTTTTGGGAAACAAAAAACTACGCCTGGAGTGAGGTTACGTGGTTTTCGACTTCGCTTCGTATCTAGCCGCCATTTTGTGTTTAACCGCCATTTTGTGTTGCCTCACTCAGGCAGCACGGCGGACGTGGTGAACGCGATGTTTTTGCCTTTTCAGCTGCTACGTGTCACTCTTGTTAAAGAGTAAATCTTGCCCATGTTTACGAAACCAATGTCAGGGTTTGCCGAGTTTGTAAATCCATGTCTAGACAGATTAATCCATGTCTTACTCCACTGTTTGGGTCCCACCATTCTTCTTGACTTTATCTTGTTTAACTGACTTTCGCTATTCTCTTTGTGTGTTCTCTTGTTACATAAACTTTCTTTTGAAGCATTCAGACATGTTCTACCACCTGCAAATTGAAATATAGGCACTAGTGCTGATTAACTTGAGGGGAGGAGAGCACCCAGGGTCTGAAAGATGGGTGTGTTTTAGAAATTCAATAGCTTGTTTTCAAACTATTCCTATTTGTCAGTTTTGTATGTTTTGGGTGGTGGCATTGTAAACTTGTGTAGTATAATAGATTGTGCGCCATGCAATGAAGTGGCAGTCTCCTGAGAACCTACCATTGGTGTACTTACAGGACAACTGTGCTTAGCTGCAGCTAATAAATCCACACCTAACAGAGTGTCTCTGTTTGCCAAAGCAGGTGAACCCAGAGATCTTAGGCATGCCCTGCGCCGCCTGGCCCATTAGGTCAGGTTCTCCAATTGGCGGCCCAACGTGTGGGCGACTTCAGTGGTAGTAGTTTGCCCAAGGGTCGTGAGGAGCTTCGCAAGAAAATTCTGGAGGATTTCGCGAACCACGTGAGCGACCCCTGTATGTCGAAGTGGACCGAAGGTCTTTTGAAGCGCGGCTACACCTTCCTGACGGCTGCTGACGACTGCTGCCCTGACTGTCACCCTGCTTTGGCCCCTGGTGATGTTAGTATTGCGAGACGTTAGACGGACATCTGTCGGCATTTAAAAATATTTAGTTGAGTATTCGTGGGTAGCGCCCACTTTTTGTTTTTGTTTTTGTTATTCAATTAGTGCACTTACCGAAGCCAAGGGGTAAGTACTTTTGTGCTTTGACTGTATTGTCTAAAAATAAATCCCTTGACGTTTGTAAGTAGTCCAGTTCGTTACGAAACGCCTGGATTTAGTAAGTTTAGGAAATGTTGTTGTTTTGGTTGTATTAGGGATTCCCGGTTGGAGGATTCCTGTCCGATTCCTCCTGTTGGAACTCCCACTTATGAGCTCTATTCAAAACATGGTTTAGGTCCTATTATTTTTAATTAAACATGGACTCGATATACTAAAAAAGATGGTGTCTTACGGTGGCCACAAAATGGCACCTTTGAGCCTGCTATACTAGATAATCTGGAAGCGATTTTATTTAGGAGAAAAAACCGGCCGGCAATGTTTGACTCTTTCCAACTCTGGCGTAAAGAAGCCAAACAGAAAGAAATTAAGCAAATGAAGAAAGATAAGAAAGAGCAGAATATGACGATTTTGCAGGCTGCCCAACAGTTTAAAAATGATGAAGCTGATCAGATGGTTGAGGTTTCAGAAAGACAGCATTGTATGGCAATAGACAGATGTTATCCTGTGTTACCCACTACCTCAAAAAATAAGGGTACTGATGAAGATCCTTTCGTGTCCCATTTATTGAGGTTACCTCCGCCTTATGTGTTAGGTGCTAATGCACCTCTATTACAACCTCCATTACAACCTGTTGCTAATCCAGCTTTTCTGGTTCCTGCTCAGTTGCCTCTACCTGTGATTCCACCTCCGCCCCCTTTGCCACTGACTTCTGTACCCCAATCTTCTGTGCCTCAGTCAACCCTACCTTGATCTTCTTTTGCTACTGGTTTTTCCCCTGTCTTACAGAATACGTTGTCTCCTGTTTTAGTGTCAGGTTCCCCTACAGCTCGAAAACGTTTAGTTGAAACTGTTTCTGGTCTTCTGTCAACTCTTCTTGGACCTCTTTTCTTCTCTCCTGCTTTGTCTCGAAGACAATCTCGTAGCCAGATTCCAGATTTAGAAGAACAGACTAATTCACGAGTAGTCTACAGTATAGTGTGCGTGATATTTTAGACACCTTTCTGCTATGGAACGCGCCTACGCAGAGGTATGTCTTTAATACTATGTGCAACACACTTATTAAAGGGTGGGAAGATATGGATTTGGATTCACCTCCTCAGGATGAATTCGAATTACGGGATCAATTTGATAAAGGACTTATTGTGGGTCCTGATGTAGAGTCTGCTGTTCAGAATTCTCTTGAGCCTGATCCTGCAGTTCGTCGTAAAATGGCACAATATCCTATGCAAGAAGTTCCTCCAATATGGAGAGAGGCAGACCAAAAAGCTAATCCAACTGTCCCCGCTCATTTTCAGTGTATATGGGTGCATGATCCTTGGAAAAGATCAGAAGTATTGGCACTTAAGAAGTCCTTACCTGACCCTCGTAAGAGTCCTGTTGGGTATTATAAAGAATTGTCTCAAACTGTTAATGCATGTATTATGAATTTAGCAGATATTAATTTACTTATGGGAAATGTAGTCCCACAAGCTTTATGGGCTACAATTCGTGGACAAGACCATGCTCAAGCTTTAGGTGGTGATTGGGCTGCTATTGCTGAAGGAATTCAAAATGTTACATTACCATGGAGCTATGAAGCTACACTTACAAATAGCCCTGCCCAATTACCAATTATCAATAATCAGTCAGTTGGCAGTGAAGAAGGGTCAATCATTTATTATACAAAGAACTCTGGCCAGAGGAGCCCCTCACATCCTCACCCCTTGAGGCGCACGGAGAATACTGAAGACTTACAGTGAAAACCAGACAGATATACTTTCAGTGAACACATGAAATCACCACACATGGCAAGTTTCTATTTTTCGTGAAGCCTAGAGGAAAACCCATATATGGCCCAATACAGTAGAACAAAACTCAGCTCAAGCTATTCATTACTGGGGAGGTCAGGAAGGGTGACTCCCTTTCCATCTTGGGCATGGGAGTACAGGAACAGTGTCTGCAGGAATGTGCTTATCGTCGTCTTAAGCAAGATCTGGCCTTGGGTCTCGGATGGTATACTTTCAGCTGCTCAGGCTCCATGAAGGAGGGGGGCAAACTGTGGGGAGCTGCAAAGCAAGTGTCTGCAACAGAAGTCTCTCTGCCATTAACAAGCCTCTCTTTCTTATAGCAAAGTATACAGAAAAATTCATATTGTAAACCTAACTAAAGGAAAGCAATGTACCACAACAGGTCTCTTTACTGAGAAGGCAAGAATAAGATAAGGGCTTTCACATTACAGGAACAATTCTATACACCTGAAGCTTGCACCTTGCAAAGATAGCTTAGTCGGTTGCAGCACATGAATAATAAGCTGGAACTGCATATTGGTTTAGACACATTAGGTCAATACTATATATATATATTTTGCAAAGAATGGATAAGTACATCAGGCTAATACATATATTAGATACATCAGACCAATTTCACTTATATCGAATTTCAGATCCCAACATTGCAGCCGCAGATGCAGGACAATTAGGTGGTGCCAAACCTGATGATCTGATTACGGAGTTGCCCGGTAGAATAATAGATCTTATGAAAACTATGATGCCCGCTGTATGCGTTAACTGGGATAAGTTAGCAGCGTGCAAACAAAAGACTGATGAAAGTGTCTCCGATTTCCTTACTTGTTTCGAAGAGACTTTTATCGACAATAGTGGTCAAGATATGAGTACTGAAGGTGGACAGCGATTATTTATAGATAAATTTGTTTTTAATTTACTTCCAGAATTATCGAATAAGTTGAAACAATCAGAGAGTGCATGGGCTGTTTCTTCCACTGCCCAGATATTAGCTACTGCTCAATATTATGAGAATAGGGATAAGGAAGAGAAGGAAAAAGTGGAGAAAAAGACTAAAGAATTAAAAACAAAGGTTCTTCTGCAACAGGCTTATCCTCCTCATTCTGCTCAGCACAAATTTCAACAGCATCCACAGTTTCAAAAGCTGTTGCAAAAATCTGTATCCTCAGCTCCGCGATTTCCGTTGGGTCCTAATCAATGCGCCTATTGTAAAGAGGAAGGTCATTTTAAAAACAGTTGTCCGATTTTGTTGCAGCGTTATGGCGGATCATTAGCGCCACGGGTCGTGGAGATTCTCGGTCAGTGTCCAGAGGTAGAGGGCGTGGTGCGTCGTCTCAGGAACTACGTCCCTTTCCCCCTCAGGACTCTACAAATTACTTTGACCAGTGGAATTCTCAGTCTGCACAGTATTATAATGATGATTATTGCACAGATAGTGAGAATGCTGATTTCCTCACTTGCTAGGACAGCCATAGACAGAGTAAGGGAGTCGTATCAGTTCCAGTGGATCAGGATGGACCTTATGTTAATGTTGTAGCATTGGGTGTTACAGAGCTATTTCTTTTGGATACTGGTGCAATGAGAAGTTCTATTATGCATTCCAAACTCCCTGGGGCGTCGTTGTCTGGCTTAACAAATGTTTCTGTGGAATTCTCTGGCACCCCAGTTAGCAACCCTGTTTCTTGTCCTTTGCCTATTTCCATTGGTCTGTACGATTTAGAAGCTCCACTTCTTTTGACGACGGGTTGCGGAGAGAATTTACTGGGTTTGGACTTACTGAAATGTCTGCATGCTACATTGCATTGCACACCTTTTGGTGTACATCTTAATTTGGGTGCTAAATTGACTTCTCTGATGTACGTATCTAAAGACCAACTGCCAATCGAACTGCGTTCGCTTCCTGCTACGCTTTGGGCTACGGGTCCGAATAATGTTGGTTTACTTCAAATTCCATCTTATGTGTTTCCTGTGAAGCCTGATGTTAAGTTACCACGTATTCCACAATACAAAAAATCTAATGATGGTGAAAGAGCTTTGTTGGCTATCGTTCATGATTTGTTTCTGAAGGGTGTGGTCGAGGAGACCAGAGGAAATGTTTGTAATTGCCCTGTTCTGCCTGTTCTTAAGCGTACTGATCCTTCTCAGCCACCTGTGTATCGTTTTGTGATAGATCTCTGAGAGGTCAACAAAATTGCTGTCCCTCAGTTTCCCGTTGTTCCAGACATTACTGCTTTGCTTACTATGATTCCTGCTTCGGCAGCTTGGTTTTCGGTTATTGATCTCGAAAATGCTTTCTTTAGCATTCCTATTGCTGAGGAAAGTAGGGATCTCTTTGGTTTCTCTCTCGGAGGCCGAAGTTTCCGATTTAAACGTGCACCTCAAGGCTATTGTGAGAGTCCCTCCATCTATAGTCAGGCTCTGAAATGTCAGCTTGACACCTCTTCTTTGCCATCAGGTGGTACTCTTATCCAGTATGTGGATGATTTGTTAGTAGCTGCCGATTCTGAAGATGTCTGTAAGAATTTGACTGTGTCACTTTTGTGACATTTGTCTGACCTACACTACAAAGTGTCACTTTCTAAATTGCAATATTGTCGCCAAGAGGTTACCTATTTAGGTCATCTCTTGTCGAAGGAGGGAAGGCGATTGACCCCAGAACGTATCCATGCGATTGCGCAAATGTCTGTACCATCCACACAGAGAGAGGTGCGTGCTTTCCTAGGCATTACCTCTTATTGTAGACAGTGGATTCCGAATTTTTCCCTACTGGCCAAACCTTTGTTGGCACTCACTCTGAAAGATAAGCCCCAACCTCTTCCTTGGACTGATGAATGTCAAAAGAGTTTTTCTGACTTACGTACTGCTTTGTGTTCGACTCCTGTGTTGGGTACTCCAGATTACAGTAAACCTTTTACACTCTATGTTCATGAAAGAGAAGGTTGTGCATTATCAGTCTTGACACAACAATTTGGAGATAAACAAATGCCATGTGCCTATTTCTCGGCTACATTAGATCCAGTTGCTAAAGCATTACCCAGTTGTCTTAGAGCAACAGCGGCAGCAGCGATTTCTATTCGTCAATCTGCCGGATTGGTGTTGGATCATACTCTTAATGTTATGGTGCCACACGCAGTAGATACTCTTTTGAACAGGACAAAAACCCAGCACTTAACGAGTGCCCATTTGTCTGGATATGAGTTGACGCTTTTAGCTAGTCACATACATATCAGGAGATGTAATGTTTTGAATCCAGCAACATTGTTGCCTATTTTGGATGAGAAAAATGTACAAGATCAGCATGATTGTTTTCTTCGTACGGAAGAAGAAACTAAAGGTCGCATTGATTTGAAAGATACACTACTTACGGATCTGGATGGGATTTTATGGGTAGATGGGTCTTGTTTCAAGCTTCCTAATGGCGAGACGACAGCAGCTTATGCTGTTACAACTCTACATACAATAGTAGAAACTGCACGCATTTCACAGAATTCAGCGCAAGCTGCAGAGTTGATTGCATTAACGAGAGCATGTGTGTTGGCAAAAGGAAAGAGAGTGACTGTTTATACAGATAATGAATATGCTTTTGGCGTTGCCCATAGCTTCGGCCGTTTGTGGAGAGAAAGAGGATTCTTTACCTCCCACAGCACTAAAATACAGCATGGCCAGTTGGTGACTGACCTTCTTGAATCACTTGCTTTGCCTTCTCAAATAGCGATTGTGAAGTGTAGTGCTCATGAAAAGATTACTGATGACGTGGGTCGAGGAAATGCATTTGCGGATGAAATTGCGAGGGAAACGGCACAAAATATTGAAAGTCGCAAGTATGTTGCAGGACCGGCAAGTTGGGTCCCAGATGCTGGTATGTGTGAAGACACAGTAGAAAGTGTAAAAATGATTCAGAAGGAGGCAACTGAGAAAGAATTGAGTAAGTGGAGAGAGAGTACGGGAATGTCATATACGATGGGATGTTGGGCGGAATTTTCAGAGCATCAGCGATGGTTGATACCAGATGCGTATCTATTACCTGTAGTTACTATGGCTCGTGGACCAGCCCATATTAATGCAAGGGATATATGTAAACTCCTAGCTCCAGTATGGCAAAATGAAAGTATTCCTAAATGTGCAGAAAATGTAGTGAAGCATTGTATTGTTTGCTTAATGCATAATCCAGGGAAGGGAACTCCAACTCCAGCAGGTCACTTTGCTCCCCCTACGTATCCTTTTGAGGTACTGCAAGTAGATTACATCCATATGGAACGTTTCAACAATCTTAAGTATGTCCTGGTGGTGGTTTGTGCCTTTTCCAGATGGATAGAGGCTTACCCTCTAAAGGAAAATACTGCTTTGTCTACTGCCAAAGTCCTTCTGAAGGAATTCTTCCCAAGGTTTGGTTTGCCGCACATTGTCTGGAGTGACAGGGAGAGTGAATTTGTAGGTCAAATTATGCAGAAGGTGTATGTGGGTCTTGGTATTAGACAGAAATTCCATGCGGCAAACCACCCTCAGTCAGCGTGTTTAGTAGAGTGTTATAATGGCACTCTCAAACTTAAGTTAGCAAAGATTCAGACCAGCACAGGCCTTTCTTGGCCTGATGCCTTGCCTTTGATACTTCTCTCAACAAGAACGACTGTCCATTCTCGTTTGGGGCTTAGCCCATACGAGATTGTTTTCGGACGCCCAGCCAATGTATGGGGAGTCCCTCGACCCAAGAAATATTCAGACATTCTGTATCCATTGTTGGTCGATAATTTCCATTACCTCACCACTAAATTGCGTGTTATTCGTAAACAGTTCCAAATCGCTTACCCGGAGGCCTCCTCAGATCCAGGACACTCCATCCAACCTGGAGACTGGGTGTGTCTGAACAATTTCCAGAGTAAACAGAATCTGGAACCTCATTGGGGGCCCACGAGACAAGTTCTACTAACAACCCGTACAGCAGTGAAGGTCGTCGGAAAGAAAAATTGGATCCATGGCGTGCACTGCATAAGGGTACCATTACCTTTGCCTTATGACCAGTGGGTCCGAGAAGGCGTTGGTGATAGTGAATGTGAAAAGGTACCCAAATTTGTACCGTTCAGCAGTGCACACCTGGATTGGACTAGTTCTGAGAAAGAGGACAACAACGTTTTGCAGGAAGCTGTACCTCCACACTTACGACTAAACACATCGGATCCAGAGACTTTGTTTAAGGACCAAACAATACCTGGCAAGACACGGTACACCCTGAGAAAAAGTTTGCCTAAAGACAATTAAATTCTGTGTTTTATAATTTTGCCTGTATTAAAAGAAAAACATTCCTTTTCCAGTATCCATCAAGTTGCAGGGTCACGGTAGGAGTCTTAGGCTGTGACCTGAATGGTGACTAGGTCAACAGGACTTGCAGTGACATAGGACGGCTAATAATCACAGCCAAGTGATTAAGGAAGATTATCGTGAGAAAAGCCTTTAGAGTAATGGATAGCGCAGGAAAAGAGAATGATATTAAGATAATGAAAAGAAATCATTATAAGAAATTATTATTCAGTCGTTTTGGCGTAGCACTATGTATTTCAGTATGTTTTTGTAGTTTATTAGCATGTGTAGGATGGATCGTACACAGTATGCAGCTCAAACCTGTTCCTACTTCTACTTCTTTGATTTCCTCTACTACTATTTCTCCTCACAAATTTTACTCACTCCCAGACCATGAGCAGATGAGAAGAATGGAATATTTCAATAATTCATTTATCCAATTGTTACATCAGCATCAGTTGGTAGTAAATACTACTGATTGTTTGGTTTGGGGCTCATACCACATAATACAGAGAGAGGGATGCTGTATTTAGTCCTTCCATTTACGTATTAGGGTTCTGCTTGGGCTTATCTGGCTATGTTTTCTAATACATACCAGAACCAACTCCGATATCCTCCTGGTGGGTCCTATAATGGTGGAATGGATTTCAGTCACAGTTCTTTGATGAAGGGAATAGTGACCATGGCGAAAATTGCTGATATTGTTAAAATTCCCAAGGATGAGAAGAGAGCATATGAAGGATGGAATATGACTCGGTATATCACTAGTCTTACTGTCAAGGTTAGACAGAAGAGATTTGCACCAATTTGGGTTTTACCCCAGAGAGGTAATTTGTGTTCACAAATAAATGGCCAGAATACCAAAATTAAGCAAGTAAAGAGTAATTGTTCCCACACGTACGTTTACACACCCTTGATTTCTTCACCGTTAGTGCCATCTCAAGGTACGTATTTCATCTGTCACGACAGAGCTTATACATGGCTTCCCACATATTTCTTGGGAACATGTTATATAGCCTTTCTTCTTCCTCCGACATATACTGCTCCTGCAGATCACCATAGGAAAAGAGTTGGTAGAGGGGTTATTGATGTTTTTATTTGCCCCTTTTTG